>NC_064863.1:76584498-76689498 GCF_024139225.1 Suncus etruscus
ATAAATTGGGCCTCCCAAGGAGGCTAAGGCAATTCCGCGCCTACAAAGATAACAAAACATAATTCAGCATCTGGAGTAGTTTCTAGGGAAAAAGGTAACTAAGAAATTATGCAAATACTTATCATGTACCAATTTCTTTTTCCCCACGAATTTTAGATTTATCAAAGTTTCTGAACAGATGTCCATGGGTTGCCAACTTATGAAACTTGATGTAAATGGTGTGCCCCTGATGTTTATAATGCATGGCCTACAGAAGTTACTTAAAATGAGATGAAATAATGAAACTCATCAAAACATGAATACAATTTCGAACAATAAAGCAGTTGTGTAACTACCAAATCAATGAACATAAATGACTTGCTAGGGAGCTCAGAAAAGATAGCTTGTATTAAAAACTATTTCATCATAATGATCAGAAAGTAATCAAAAACATTGGAAATCAAAAAACAATTGGAAATTGAGCTTCCATACGATCCAGCTATACCACTCCTAGGAATATACCCAAGAAACACAAAAATACAATACAAAAAACCCTTCCTTACTCCTATATTCATTGCAGCGCTATTTACAATAGCCAGACTCTGGAAACAACCAAGATGCCCTTCAACAGATGAGTGGCTGAAGAAACTGTGGTACATATACACAATGGAATACTATGCAGCCATCAGGAGAGATGAAGTCATGAAATTTTCCAATACATGGATGTACATGGAATCTATTATGCTGAGTGAAGTAAGTCAGAGGGAGAGAGAAAGACGCAGAATGGTTTCACTCATCTATGGGCTTTAAGAAAAATGAAGGACATTTTTAACAATATCTCAGAGACAAGAGAGATGAGGGCTGGTAGGTGCAGCTCAGGACATGCAGCTCATCACATAGAGTGATGAGTGCAGTTGCAGAGATGACTACACTGAAAACTATCATAAAATGTGAATGAATGAGGGAAGTAGAAAGCCTGTCTCGAGTACAGGTGTAGGGGGGTGGGGAGGAGGGAGATCTGGGAAATTGGTGGTGGGAATGTTACACCGGTGAAGGGGGGGTGCTCTTTACATGACTGTAATCATACAACTATAATCATGTTTGTAATCACGGTGTTTAAATAAAGATAAAAAAAAAAAAAAAAAAAAAATAAAAAAAAAAAAAAAAAAAAAAAAATAGAGGGAGGGTATGTAATCCAGCAATACCACTCCTAGGGATATACCCTAAGACCAAAAAAATCAATACAATAATGCCTTCTGCACTCCTATATTCATAGCAGTGCTATTTACAAGAGCTAAAATCTGGAAACAACCCAGGTGCCCTACAACAGATGAGTGGCTAAAGAAACTGTGGTATATCTACACAATGGAATACTACACAGCTGCTAGAAAAAATGAAGACATAAAATTTTCCTATACATGGATGGATATGGAGACTATTATGCTGAGTGAAATAAATCAGAGGGATATAGATAAACACAAAAAAAAAAAAAAAAAAAAGAAAGTAATCAAAAACATTATATATCAATTATTTTAAAAACAAAATACTACAGGGGCCTGAAAGACAATACAGCAGGGAGGGTGTTTGCCTTGAATGTGGCCAATCTGGGTTTGATCCATGGCATCCCATGTGGTCTCCCAAACATTGCTAGAAATGGTCCCTGAGCACAGAGCCTTAGCACTGCTGGGTGTGGCCCAAAAGCCAAAAACACACAAAAATCCCATCAGTAACTGTTTCATTATAATTAATTGTAAAAGTAGACAACAGATAAAGCACTATCAATTAGATAAGGCAGTAACTAACTCAAACTGATATCCAACAGCTACCTTTTAACTATTATTATAGGAGTGAGGGTGCAGAAACCTACTGAGATCCTAAGATTCCCAGAGGATCCTAGAAAGAAAATTGGGCAGAGGTGGTGGAATGGGCCATTCCAACTATTTATTACTCAAGGCTTTTCCTAGCTCAATGCCGGGGTAGCTCCTGAGCCTCACTAGGTGTGGGCCCTCCATTCAATATCTTTTTTTTTTTTTTTTGCCTTTTGGGCCACACCCAGTGACGTTCAGGGGTTACTCCTGGCTATGCATTCAGAAATTGCTCCTGGCTTGAGGGACCATATGGAATGCCGGGGGATTGAACCATGGTCTGTCCTAGGTTAGTGCGTTATAGGCAAACACCCTACCGCTTGTGCCACCGCTCTGGCCCGAATATTCTTTAAAAAAAAACAAAAACCAACTATTTATTGATTGGTTGATTTTTGGGCCACACCCAGTGGCACTCAGGGATTACTCCTGGCTCTGCACTCAGAAATTGCCCTGGCAGGCTGGGGGACCATATGGGATGCCAGGAATCGAACTAGGACCCGCCCGGGTCAGCCACATGCAAGGCAAGTGCCCAACCCTATCTCTCCAGCCCCTCAATATCCTTTTTTTGTTTTTGTTTTTGATTTTTGGGTCACACCTGGCAGCACTCAGGGGTTACTCCTGGCTCTATGCTCAGAAATCGCTCCTGGCAGGCTCAGGGGACCATATGGGATGCCAGGATTCGAACCACCGTCCTTCTGCAAGACGAACACCCTAACTCCATGCTATCTCTCTGGCCCTCAATATCCTTTTTAAAATAAATACAAACATACAATATTTTTAAATGTATAGAGAATATAGATTTTTTTTGTTGCAGTTGTGTCATATCCAGTAGTTCTCAAGCATCATTGATCATGGGACTTGAGCGACTGATCATAATTAATACCAGAGATCCAACCAAGACATGAGATAGGCAACTGCCCTAACGTTTGTAAGTTGTCTCCAGCCCCAACGGTGTAATCCATTATTTCCATATCTCAGCTGAAGTTATGCCCCACTTTGAGATGGAGTAATGATATGGTCATCTCAGCACAAAGCCTCCCTCCTTTAACCATTCTCTATCAGCTGCATGAAAGGCAAGCACCCTCTCTGCTGCACTATCACTCCAAGCCCAAATTTAAATTATTTTTACGTTTTTCCTAATGACCTAGAGAGGAGTATTCTTCAAAAGTGAGCAACACCTTTGCAGTGGTGTGCTAGAAAAATGAAAGGGGTGGGTAGCAGCTTTGGGTGAATGGGAAAGCACTTTCTCTCCCTCCCTCCTTTCTTTTCTTTTTCTCTCTTCTTTCTTTTTTCTCTCTTCTCCTTTCCTCCCTCCCTCCCTCCCTCCTTCCTTCCCCTCCCTCCCTTCCTTCCTCCCTCTTTCCTCCTTCTTTCATTCCCTTCCCTCCTTCCCTCCCTTCCTCCCTCCCTCCCTTCCTTCCTTCCTTCCTTTTTCTGTTTTGGGGTCATACCCAATAGCACTCATGGCAGCAGCACTCAGGAGTTACTCCTAGCTCTGTACTCAGAAATTACTCCTGGCAAGCATGGGGGACTGGAAATCAAACTCAGAGAGGCTATGTGCAAGATACATAGTGAGATAAATAGGGCAAGACGAATGTCCTACCCACTGTGCTATTGCTCCAGCCTTCTACTTTTATTTTATTTTATTTATTTATTTATTTTTGGTTTTTGGGCCACACCAGCGGTGCTCGGGGGTTACTCCTGGCTGCTGCTCAAAAATAGCTCCTGGCAGGCACGGAGGAACATATGGGACACCGGGATTCGAACCAACCACCTTAGGTCCTGGATTGGCTGCTTGCAAGGCAAACACCGCTGTGCTATCTCTCTGGGCCCTCTACTTTTATTTTGTTGTTGTTTTGTTTTTGGGACACACCCGGCAGTATTTAGGGGTTACTCCTGGCTATCTGCTCAGAAATAGCTCCTGGCAGGCACAGGGCACCATATGGGACACCGGGATTCGAACCAACCATCTTTGGTTCTGGAACGGCTGCTGTGCTATCTCTCCGGGCCCCTCTACTTTTATTTTTTTTTATTTTATTTTATTTTATTTTTTTTGGTTTTTGGGCCACACCTGGCGGTGCTCAGGGGCTACTCCTGGCTGTCTGCTCAGAAATAGCTCCTGGCAGGCACGGGGGACCATATGGGACACCGGGATTCGAACCAACCACCTTTGGTCCTGAATCAGCTGCTTGCAAGGCAAACACTGCTGTGCTATCTCTCCGGGCCCTCTACTTTTTTTTTTTTTTTTTTTTTTGGTTTTTGGGCCACACCCGTTTGATGCTCAGGGGTTACTCCTGGCTATGTGCTCAGAAATCGCCCCTGGCTTGGGGGAACCATATGGGACGCCGGGGGATCGAACCGCGGTCCTTCCTTGGCTAGCGCTTGCAAGGCAGACACCTTACCTCCAGCGCCACCTACCCGGCCCCGGGCCCTCTACTTTTATTTTTTAAAGAAATAAAATTTATTCTCAGAGACAATGAGAGGAGGGTTGGAACTTCCAGCTCACTTCAAGAAGCTTACCACAAAGAGTGGTGAGTGCAGTTATAGAAATAACTACACTGAGAGCTACTATAGCCATATGAATGAATGAGGGAACTGAAAGCCTGTCTAGAGTACAGGTGGGGGTGGGGTGGGATGGAGGGAGATTTGGGACATTGGTGGTGGGAATGTTGCACTGGTGAAGGGGGGTGTTCTTTACATGACTGAAACCTAATCACAATCATATTTGTAATCAAGATGTTTAAATAAAGATAATAATAAAAAAAAGAAATAAAAATTCCAGGGCTCACTGATTTTTTTCAGAAAAGGGGCAGTAAGTTTAAGAACCTCTGACCAAGAATATGTATTTTCTGCTCTGCTTCTTGAACCCTCCTGTGGTCACATAATATCTGAACGTCTAGTAGCTAAGTCATTCAAAGTCTGAACAGGCATATCAACAGTTACTAAGACAAGTTTCTAAAAGTCTTCCTCTTCTTTAAACTGACACATTTATTAACATAAATTCATTTTATCACAGATGAAAATTTGAAATACATCAATGTCAAATTTGTAATGAAGACAGAAATCAAGGCACTATAAAGCTGCAGTTTAGGGGCCCAGAGAGATAGCACAGCGGCATTTGCCTTGCAAGCAGCCGATCCAGGACCAAAGGTGGTTGGTTCGAATCCCGGTGTCCCATATGGTCCCCCGTGCCTGCCAGGAGCTATTTCTGAGCAGACAGCAGGAGTAACCCCTGAGCAACGCCGGGTGTGGCCCAAAAACCAAAAACCAAAACAAACAAACAAACAAAAAACAAAAACAAAAAAAAAACCCTGCAGTTTAACTTTCATGGTTTTGTTGTACAGGTTTACTGCATCTTCACCATCACTTAAGACTCTCGGTCCTCTTATAATCTGGCTGTTCTTTACCCTCTACTCCTACTGCTTGGTAAATTGCATTTTGTGCTCTAAAGCCAAGGGCTTGTCATCATTTAATAACATCCATTTCCTAGTTCTACTTCTCTCTATATATCTAGCACAGGTAAGTGAGATTGTTCATTAAGAGTCACCGTTTTTGTTGTTTTGATTTGTCTTGGGGCAACACCTGGCAGTGCTCAGTGGTTCAGTGCTCCTGGCTCTGCGCTCAGAAAAACTCCTGGCAAGATCGGGAGACCATATAGGATGCTGAGGACTGAACCTGAGTTGGCCGCATGCAAGGGAACGCCATATTGCTGGAGCCCAAGGAGCAATAAATGCATCTACCTATGCTGGATAAGTGGCTTAGTAGCAGGAGACTATTAGCCTTATATGTGTGAGGCCCTAAAATGGACCACAAACAAACAAAAAGACGCAATATATCAGTCCAACATCATTACCGTGTTAGTAGAACAGCACCAAAGACATTTGCAATATATACAGAACAAAACAAAAAGATCTACTATTGCTGATACCACTATGAGACCATCAGCCAATACAATTAATCAGGAAAAATAATTTCTTGCCTAAGAATGTGTGTGAAAACTAGCAAACTCTGACTTGGCCTCCAGACTGACAACACTTGTGACTATTAGTTTTCTGTTCTCCATCAACATAAGAGCCAGCAAGGACAGATGGAAGATTTCTCTATCTCAGCATACAGACAGCTCTGGGCCAGACTTTCCAGTGCAGTATAGGATCTTTAGTAGCATCCTTAGCCTCTTCCACCTACAGACCACAGCAATGCCTCCATCTGTCCAGCCCAAAGCTGTGACAAGCAAATACACGTCCAGGCACTGCCAAGTGTTCCACAGAGAAAGTGAAAACATTTCAGCTGAACACCCTATGGACAAGAACTGTTTTTGCAATAGTTCAAGTCAAAACAAAACATAAACCCAGAAAATTTCCCAGAAAATCACTCACACACACACACACACACACACACACACACACACACACACACACACACACACACAAATCAACACTTAGGGGCCAGAGTAATTGTACAGCAGGTAAGGTTCTTGCCTTGCACATAGCCAATCTGAGTTTGATCCCGTCATCCCAGATAGTCCTTCGAACACTGTCAGTAGTAATTTCTGAGTACAGAGCCAGGAGTAACCCCTGAGCATGGCTGATTTGGCCCCAAAACCAAACCACTTCAAAACAACAATAACAGCAAAAATCAGGAGCTAGAGCTATAGCACAGCGGGTAGGGCGTTTGCCTTGCAAGCAACGGAACCAGGTTCGATCCCAGGCATCTCATATGGTCCCCGAGCCTGTCAGGAGTGATTTCTGAGCCCAGAGCAAGAAATAACTTCTGAGCATGACTGGGTTTGCCCCCCCCCCAAAAAAAAAATCGGGCCCGGAGAGATAGCACAGTGGTGTTTGCCTTGCAAGCAGCCGATCCAGGACCAAAGGTGGTTGGTTCCAATCCCGGTGACCCATATAGTCCCCCGTGCCTGCCAGGAGCTATTTCTGAGCAGACAGCCAAGAGTAACCCCTGAGCACCGCCGGGTGTGGCCCAAAAACCAAAAAAAAAAAAAAAAAAAAAAAAATCAATGCAGGGGCCCGAGTGATAGCATAGTGGTAAGGCATTTGCCTTGCATGCTGCTAAACTGGGACGGACCAGAATATGATCCATGGCATCCCATATGGTCCCTCAAACCTGCCAGGAGTGATTTCTAAACGCAGAGCCAGGAGTGACCCTTGACGTCTCGCATGTGGCTCAAAAAAAGAAAAGAAAAGAAATCAATGCTCAGTGTTGGAGAGTACAGGGTACTTTCTTGCACAAAGCTGACTATAGTTCAGTCACTGGCATGCATGTTCCCCCAAGTACTGCCAGGAGTAACTCTGTGAACAATGCCAGGAGGAGCCCCCAAGGACCTCTGGGCTGGTCACAAACAAACTTCTCTCAAAAATCAATGCTCCTGGGGCCAGCGAGGTGGCGCTAGAGGTAAGGTGTTTGCCTTGCAAACGCTAGCCAAGGAAGGACCGCGGTTCGATCCCCCGGAGTCCCATATTGTTCCCCCAAGCCAGGGGCAATTTCTGAGCACTTGGTCAGGAGTAACCCCTGAGCATCAAATGGGTGTGGGCTCCCCCCCCAAAATAAATCAGTGCTGGGCTGGAGAGATAGCATGGAGGTAGGGCATCTGCCTTGCATGCAGAAGGACAGTGGTTTGAATCCTGGCATCCCATATGGTCCCCCGAGCCTGTTAGGAGTGATTTCTGAGCATAGAGCCAGGAGTAACCCCTGAGTGCTGCTGGGTGTGACCCAAAACACCAAAAACAAAAAAATTCAAGTGCTCCCAGGTTGGGATGGTAATTCAGGGGCGAGAGCACAAGCCTTGTATATAGCTAACCCAGGCTCAACCCTAGCACTGCATAGTTCCTCAAGTACCAACAGGTGTAGCCCCAGAGACTCTGTGCTCTGGTGGCGTGTCCTGCTGATCACCAACATTATAGGTCCTGAGTAGCCCCCCGCTCTTGAGCACTTGCATTGACTCACTAGTCAATTTGGCCTCCAGTTGTAGTCTCCTGAACTCCTGAGCACTGCTGAAGAGGATCCCTCACTACAAAATCAGTGTTCAGGTTTAAGCAAAAGTTTTGAAGTTTTTGAACAACTTTGTGTTGCTCTATACATATTTTCATTTTTGTGTGTGTGTGTGTGTTTTTTTTGTTTTGTTTTGTTTTTGTTTTTGGGCCACACCCGGCGGTGCTCAGGAGTTACTCCTGGCTGTCTGCTCAGAAATAGCTCCTGGCAGGCACGGGAGACCATATGGAACACCGGGATTCGAACCAACCACCTTTGGTCCTGGATCGGCTGCTTGCAAGGCAAACACCGCTGTGCTATCTCTCCGGGCCCCATATTTCCATTTTTTAAATGGTCAAAAATATAAAAGGCAGTAACAAATCATACCGAATGCTTAACCAACTTTGTTAAGATATTCCTTAGAGCATGGAAGATACGCTTCTAAATAAATATAACTTTATTTTCCACCAGCGAATCAAAAGAAATGTCCAAGTTGACCTACCTTTTTGTATTCATAGATGCCTTCATCATCCACTTATTCGTGAGAGGATCAAACATCTCCATGCTACCTAAGTGCTCGTTTCCATCATGTCCACCCACTGCATACACTTTACCTGACAAAGAGATATTCCATGTATTTCAAGTATACAATCTGGGTGGTTTATGTATAATTACAAAAGCATGATAATTCCAAAAACTATTTTTCTGTTCAACACTATGTGCAATACACTTCAATAGTCAATTCAAAATGAATGCATATCTCCACTTCACAAAAAGCCTGCGACCTGCTGTTTTATATGAAGTCCCAAATACACACTGTATCTTCCTTGGGTTTCCTAATTTATTACTTAGTAAATGAAATCACTCATTTATATTTTCAAAAAAAGTTTCATAAAGTGGAAAAATGTTATGTGAAGAAAATATAAAACTCTTAATGCAACACGATCAATCTTTTTCTAAGTGAAAAAATAATACAGAGAAAACTTATAAGGAATATATACCATAATGTCAACTGTCACTATTTCTGGGTGATGATTACAAAGGCTTTTTTATTCCTTATCCCACAGTTCCATGTTAGGTTGGGAAGATAACCCAAGTAGCAGCGCCCTAAGGCCCCAAGTCAGACCTGGAACCTACGTGGTCCAGCACCAGTACAAGGAGCCTAGAGATTCCAGACAGGTTCAGGTCAAGCTTGGAGCCAGTAGGCCTCACCACTGTACAAACATGTCCAGGAGTGCCTGGGCCCCCTGATCACTACTGTGACAGCCCTTAAAATGAAATAAAATGATGTGGTTATGTTTTCTATGCTTATATTTATGTAAAACATAATGTTTATACTTATGTAAAAGAGCATTCATATTTGCATAAAAAACATCAGGACGGATAGTACAGGGCTAAGGCATTTAGGTGCAGGGACCTCAAAATCAAAATAGAAACAAGAGGGAGGGGAGTGGGAGGAAGAGGATTTTATCTTTTTTGTGTTTGTTTGTTTGGTTTTTGGAGGCCATACCCGGAGGCACAAAAACTCTCCAAGTTCAAACTTTGAAGATATGTGAGATGACTTAAGCTACAGTGGCCCACCTTCCACAGAGATGACTCCCACATGTCGCCTTCGACTATTCATTTCTGGCCCGAAGAACCAGCTGTTTCTGTGGATAGAGTAACACTCAATACTGCGAAAAGGGTCACCAGATCCACCTCGACCACCTACGCAAAACAGCACACCTAAAAGCAAAGCCACAAACAGTGAATAAAATGACGGCTTCCTAATTTTAGATATTGGAATGAAAACAATACTTACGGCTTCAAAAATTTTATTAATAGCAACAAAAGTCCAGTTATTTGGATATCATTCAATGTCATTATTATTAAGTATGACTTCATCCCTTCCTCATTTAAAAAATATTCATGTGAAGTTTTTTTTGTGTTTGTGGCCATACCTGTTTACACCTCAGGGCTACCTCCTGGCTTTGTGTTTAGAGAGCACTCCTGGCATGCATTGGGAGAATATATGAGGTGCTGAATCAACCCCAGATCCACTACCTGCTGTAGAATCTCCCAGGACCTTATGCCAAATTCCTGAGCAAGATCTATTAGCGAGCTTTCCTTGCTAACATCCCACAATATGGTTTACATCCTCATTCACTTTTAATTACTCTTCCTAAGATCCTAACAGAATCCTATAACCAGTCTAATTTCTTTTTACCACAACTACATAACTATACTGAATGTAATGATCATTCTGCTTTTTGGGGGAAACTCTATAATTCTGACTTTCATAATACATTCTTTTTTTCTACAAGCACTTCTCTCATTCCTATGTTCCCATATTTCCTCCTTAATTTACACATTAGGCTCTAATACTCACATACTTAAAACTCATATAGGGAATCTCATTCACTCATTGACTTATGTATTTTAAATACCATCTGTATTACAATGCTTTCTAATCTACATTTCACCTTCACATAACCACAATATTACTTGAGGTCCTAGAGGCACCTTAAACCCAACATGTTCAAAGTCTCTCCCTTCCTTACCAAAATAGCCTCTTTTCCCTAACTGTCCTCTGAAGTCCTCCTTCCCTCTCTCTTCTCACTGCTATCACCTTAATTCAGGCCCTCATCAACTTAACCTAGCTATAACAAAATCCTATCCTCTTGCATTGCTCAGCAGTCTTTTTGCTTTCAGGTTACCAATAGAGTAAATCTAATTAAGAGGCTAGAAAAAAAGGAGCTATTTCACATCAGTACCTTTTCAAGTCTTAGTGAATACGACTGAATTATACGTTTTTAAAGTGTACCAAAAAAGAGCCCGGAGAGATAGCACAGCGGCTTTTGCCTTGCAAGCAGCCGATCCAGGACCAAAGGTGGTTGGTTCGAATCCCGGTGTCCCATATGGTCCCCCGTGCCTGCCAGGAGCTATTTCTGAGCAGACAGCCAGGAGTAACCCCTGCGCACCGCCGGGTGTGCCCCCCCCCCCCAAAAAAAAAAAGTGTGCCAAAAAAGTTATTTTCTTTTTTTTTTTTCTTTTGATTTTTGGGCCACATCCAGCAGTGCTCAGGGCTTACTCCTGGCTGTCTGCTCAGAAATAGCTCCTGGTCCTTCAGGGGACCATATGGGACACCGGAATTTGAACCAACCACCTTTGGTCCTGGATCGGCTGCTTGCAAGGCAAACGCCGCTGTGCCATCTCTCCAGGCCCTGTATCACAGTTTTAACATCAAACTTATGTTCAGAATCATCTGAAGGACACCAGACACAGACTACGAGGCCCCATACCCCAGATTTTCTGACTTGGTAGGTTCGGAGTAGCTCTACGACTTGGTATTTTTAGAAAGTTTCCATATGCCTGTAGATGTTGCTGGGGAATAATGCCATCACCTCCTTTATACTTTGAGAGTCACTGTCCTCATAAAATAATCCTTAGCAGGGTGAGAGGTAGTCTAGAAGATAAGTCACATGGCTTGCATGCAGCTGATCTCAGCTGGATCTTGAGCATCACATGGCCCCTCGAGCATTGCTGGGTGGAACCCAGGAGGCCTATGGACATCTCTAGGTTAGTTCAAATGGCAAGGTCTTCCTCAGGTCCCTGAACTGATTGCCCCAACCTGGCTGGCAAACAACTGGGCAAAGTTGCTCCTGGGTGGACACACTGAGCACCTCTTGGGAGGAACCCCCCTCCCCCCAAAATCTATGCCTTGGTATAGATTTAGCATAGACTAAATCTCTCTATGAAGCATCATGATCCTGCAACATGCTCCTGCATAATGCTCTTCCTTAGAGTTCCAACAGCAACTTTTGGTAACTATCATTCAAGACATAAAGTGTACCAAAATTATATATTTACAGATCTGATAAGTCAGGAGTGTCTGACACCTAGGTGAAGACAGTGAGTCAAGCACTCAGACACTAGTAATGATTAGCCTGGTATATACCAGATATTCAACAAATAAATTAATTGATCATCCCTTTCCCTAAATAACACCCAGGAAAACATTTACCTATTATTCAAAACTAAGACTGAGGTTTACTTCCCCTATAAAACATTTTCTGACCTTTTCCACAGTAAAAATAACCACTCTTGGGCTGGAGAGACACCATAGAGGTAGGGCTTTTGCCTTGCACATGGTTGACCCGGGTTAGATCCCCATCATCTCAAATGGTCCTGAGCCTGCCAGGAGTGATTCCTTTTTTTTGTTTTGTTTTGTTTTGTTTTTGGGGTCACACCCGGCAGCGCTCAGAGGCTACTCCTGGCTCTACACTCAGAAATTGCTCCTGGCAGGCTCGGGGGATCATATGGGATGCCAGGATTTGAACCACCGTCCTTCTGCATACAAGGCAAATGCCCTACCTCCATGCTATCTCTCCGGCTCCAGGAGTGATTTCTGAGCACGAAGCCAGATGAAACTCCTGAGCACCACTGGTTGTGGCCCCAAAACAAAAAACAAACAAAAGACCTCTCTCTGGACTTTGTGATTACAGCCATGTTCCCATAATATCTGATCCTTTTATTTGCTTATGCCTCTGTTTCCCAGTCTGCAATTTTCTCATAATAGCACTGGTTATATTTTATTTCTGCTTACATTTATAATGCGTAACCCTGTCATGTGGCAGGTACTTAATGATCACATAAAGGAATGATCAGCACTGATGTCCTACTATATATTCTAATTATCATAAGTTAGAGAAATTTAAATCAAGAAAAAAAATTTTTCTTTTTACTTTTTGGGCCACACCCAGTGATGCTCAGGGGTTACTCCTGGCTATGTGCTCAGAAATAGCTCCTGGCTTAGGGAACTATATGGGATGCCTGGGGGGGAGGGGGGGAGGGTGGATATATTGAACCAAGGGCTATGCTATCCTATGCTAGTGCAGGCAAGGAGATGGGGCTGGAGAGATAGCACAGTGGTAGGGCATTTGCCTTGCAAGCGCTGACCCAGGACTGGCATTGGTTTGAATCTCAGCATCCCATATGGTTGGTCTCCCATGCAAGCCAGGAGCGATTTCTGAGCAGTGAGCCAGGAGTAACCTCTGAGCACCACCAGGTGTGACCCAAAAACAAAAAGAAAGACAAAACAAAAACAAAAAACAACAAAAAAACATGACACAGAAGAAAATAAAGAAAAAAGAAAGTAAAAAGACGTCCCCAATTCTTATATTCTTACCTTTATATTTTCTCCCTAAAATAAGTAACACTATCTAACTCTTAATGAGGATCAAAGTTCTTGCAACTGTTAAGATATCAGAGGCTGACTATATATTTGCATGTCAAATGTCATACATGCAAATATGTCTACGTTGTCACTATACTGCTTGAATTCAAATCTGGAGAATTTTATTAAAAACCTTGACATCTTGAAACAGAATTCAAAACAACAAAAACTGATATCTCAATTTTGGGGGTGGGGAGAGAGTCACACCTGGCAGCACTCAGGGGTTCCTCCTAGCAGGCTCAGGGGACCATATGGGATGCTGGGATTTAAACCACTGTCCTTCTACATGCAAGGCAAATGCCCTACTTTCATGCTATCTCTCCGGCCTCAACATCTCAATTTTTTTTTTTTTTTTTTTTTTTTTGGTTTTTTGGGCCACACCCATTTGACACTCAGGGGTTACTCCTGGCTATGCGCTCAGAAGTCGCTCCTGGCTTGGGGGACCATATGGGACGCCGGGGGATCGAACCGCGGTCCATCCTAGGCTAGCGCAGGCAAGGCAGGCACCTTACCTCCAGCGCCACCGCCCGGCCCAACATCTCAATTTTTTAAAAATATTTGATACCTATTCATAAAAAGGGGAACAGTCTTTTGTTTGTTTTCTGTTTTGGGACCACACCCAGCAAACACTCAGAGGTTACTCCTGTCTCTGTACTTCAGAAAATGCTCCTCGAAGACTCAGGGGACCATATAAGATGTCAGGGATTGAACACAGGTCAGCCATGTGTAAGCTGATGTGCTATTGCTCTGGCCCCGTGGAACTAGTCTTTTGTTAATGTCAAACCATTCACAACAACTATATCTTCACAGATCTATGATTTCAAACTTTCTTATATTACCTAAAAGAAATCCCATTATTCACAATCAAATTATTCTTTTTGTTGTTGGTTTTTTTTTTAGGTTATATTCCCAGAGATTCCATAACTGTACTAAGCGGTAATAAATATAGAGGAAGTCTGTTGAAAGTACTGAATCTTGGGACTGGAGAGGAGCCTAACAGGCTCAGAGCAGCTCTGAACACCCTCACCCCTACCCTGAGTAGAGAACTATTATTCTTTTATTTTTCTTTTGGTTTTTGGGCCACACCCAGCGGTGCTCAGGGGTGAATCCTGGCTGTCTGCTCAGAAATAGATCCTGGCAGGCATGGGGGACCATATGGGACACCAGGATTCGAACCAACCACCTTAGGTCCTGGATCAGCTGCTTGCAAGGCAAACACGGCTGTGCTATCTCTCTGGGCCCGAGAGCTATTGTTCTTAGCACTACCAGGTGTGACCCAAAAAACAAATATGGTTAAAGCAATAGTACAGCCCCACATGGCTTGCACATGACTGATCTCAGTTCAATCCCCACATCTCCTATTATCCCCCAGCCCTGCAAAGAGTTATCCCTGAACACAGAGCCAGGAGTAAGTCCTGAGGACCACCATGTGTGATATCCCCACTCTCCACAAAACAGAGACTACCACATCCTGAATTTTTGAGCTTCATTTATTTCCCCCATTCTTCAATCACATATTTGATATTTAAAAGAAGCAAGTAAACATAAACTACATTCTTGGAAAAAATAGAAAATCTGAAAATTGCCGTGAATAAAAGTATAAATAAATACCTTCTTAAATATAAGAGCTTTAGATATAAATAAGGTTTGTTGGGGGCTGAAGAGACAGCACAGTGGATAGGACATTTGCCTTGCATGCGTCTAATCCAAGTTCAATCACTGGCATCCCATATGGTCCCCTGAGCCAGGGGCAATTTCTAAGCACATAGCCAGGAATAACCTCTGAGCATCACCAGGTGTGGTCCAAAATGTAAAATAGTAATAATAATAAAAAAAATAAAACAAATTCTGCTTTCAGAGTGTAACTTCAACTTGTTAGCATTTTTACAACTGGCTTATATTGGTGAAATCCTCTGAATCAAATACAATACAAATTATGACTATTGGGGCTAGAGCAAAAGAACAGTGGGTAAGGTTCTTGCCTTGCACATGGCTAACCAGGTTCAATCCCTGGTATCCAGATGGTCCCCCAATCTCACCAGAAGTAATCCCTGAGTGCACAACCAGGAGTAAATAAATCATGAGCACCACAGGGTGTGGCCCACAAACACACACAAAAATAATTATGAGTACTTGTCATATTTGACAAAAATTTGTCATATGCTAAGATAATGAAGTGATTTTCATAATACTTAAGTTTATGCACATTTAACCACCATCACATACAACAGAGAGCCTTCAGCAAAGTTGATAATATGAATAACACCATTACCAGCAGTATGCTTCCTCGGGGTTGTCCGGATGGAATATTCAAAATCAGGCACTGCTCTGCTACTCAAGTGAAGATGGTAATTTCTTGCTTCATCCAATAAATCTCTACATTTCAGATTCTGTTTGACAATTTGCTCTTTGGCAACCACACCCATCAGATAATCGACTGGCAACAAAGGTAAACGAACCTGAGATGGTAAACAGAAAATTTGAGTTGTGACTGGATAGCTAAAGCTCCACTTTCACTGCAGGGCGTTCACTTTCTAAAACTGACTGACTTCTCACTTTTGCTTGGTCATACCCAGTGGTACTCATGGCTTATTTCTGGTTCTGTGCTCAGGGTATGCTGGGGATCAAACTAGGATTGGTTGCATACAAGGCAAAGCCAAATCTGCTGTACTCAAACTGAAATATACCTTGGGGTCAAAGTGATAGTACAGTGGGTAAGGTGTTTACTTTGCATGCGCAACCCAGGTTTTGATCCCTTGCACCAATGATTTCCACATTTCTTTGGAGAATGTGCACTTTTTAGGATAAATGTACTATGCATGACCTTTAAGGCTTACCTGTGCAAGAGTTTCATCCAACCATTTGGAATGATGCTGAGGATTGGCAAGAAGCCACTTGATGGCTGCACTGTAGACCTGTTTCTCATCCTCAATGTTTAGATCACTGGAGGACAAAAGCTTGTGCAGGTGCTGGGGGGAAATGCTCACAAAATCTTCACACTCCACAACTTCAGTAAAATGCTCACACGCATACTGGTCAGCCATGTCCATCAAGTCTATGCGATTATGACTTTCTGCAAAAGCTCTAACTGCCAGGCAGTTGGAGGGATGAAAGTGTAACTTCATGTATTCACAACATGCTCTGGCCACCAGCTCAACTTGTAAGATACAGGCTGCGTAAAGGAGTGGCTGGACATTGTCCACAGTCAAAGTGAGTCGTGAAGAATAGACAAACTTAACCAGATCTTCTATTGCATCACCATCAAAATCTCTAATTTCAATCAGTGTTTGCTTGGCTTCAGCCATTTCCGAGAGAAACATGGCTCTGAAGTAGGGAATAACACAAGCTAATACCAGTTTGTGACAAGAGATTAGCTTTGAGCCAACCTGTCCAAAGCAAACAAAATTCAAGTTTAGTCTCAAATCAGTTTCAAGTTAGTATATAGTATATAGCATAGATACTTCAAACTTACTTTTACATTTTGTACTCTTCTACATAATACAATCTATCTCTTCAATCTAACATTCCATAAGTAATTATCTGAGGTAGTTTTCCAACACTGATACATTTTTTTTTTTTTTTAGTTTTTGGGCCACACCCGGCGGTGCTCAGGGGTTACTCCTGGCTGTCTGCTCAGAAATAGCTCCTGGCAGGCACGGGGGACCATATGGGACACCAGGATTCGAACCAACCACCTTTGGTCCTGGATCGGCTGCTTGCAAGGCAAATGCCACTGTGCTATCTCTCCGGGCCCCATTTTCTTTTTTTTGGTGGGGAGCACACCTGGTGATGCTCAGGGGTTACTCCTGGCTATGCGCTCAGAAATCGCTCCTGGCTTGGGGAACCATATGGGACGCCAGGGGATCGAACCACGGTCTGTCCTAGGCTAACGCGTGCAAGTCAGATGCTTTACCACTTGCGACACCACTATGGCCCCAATTTTCTTCTTAGGTGGTGATCCTGATACTCTAAGCCAGGTGTAAGCCTTGAACACTATTAGCTGAGCCTCCCCCACAAGAAAGAAAATTAAATGTTTCCATCTAGTATGTTTTGGTACTGAGAGATCATCATCTGTTTGTTCATTGCTGTAACAGAGGTCACACAATGTAAGCATGAGTGTGCTTACTGGGGACTCACATTAGGTTACATGCGCACACTCGTGGGAGTAAATTTACATAAGCCTCAACACTGTTTGAGAATGCACATGTCATCTGTATATGACATGCCACCAGGAACACACTGGATCTTGTGTGATCTAAGCAGCTATGCACATTTGAGCACAGTTAATACTTGGAGAAGAGAATGCAAGTCATCAAAACTTCAAAGGCAGTAAATGTTTTAAATGTTAATAATTAAACCATTTATTTTATTTTATTTGTTGTGGGGCCACACCCAGTAGTACTCATGGAATACTCCTAGTTCTGCATTCAGAAATTATTCCTGGCATGCTCAGGGGACCATATGAGATGCCAGGGATCAAACCTAGGCCAGTTAGATGCAAGGCAAATACTCTACTCACTGTGCTAACAGTCTGGCCTGAAACAAACCATTTCATTCTTGAGTTTGATCTGATTTTTACTTAACTAGTTTAATACTACTTAAAAGTTCAGCTTTTCTATGAACTATTCTGCCATGAAATGTTCTTATATAAGTTCATTTTGTTTGTTTGTTTTTGGGTCACACCCGGCAATGCTCAGGGGTTATTCCTGGCTCTACGCTCAGAAATCGCTCTCGGGGGACATTATGGGATGTTGAGATTCGAACCACCATCCTTCCTTTTGCATGCATGGCAAACGCCTTACCTCCATGCTATCTCTCTGGCCCCATATATATAAATATATATATATTTATATATATATATGTTCATCTCTAAGTATTTAATCTGTCTCAATAGTGATAATTAAAATAATTTACAATTAAATTACTGGAACTCGAGCATATCAGTAAAGTCTATTAGGTTGCAATGTTTATGCTTATACAACTTAACAGTTCTAATGCTCTCTTAAGGGCTAAAAAGATAGAATGGATAGGTCACTTGCCTTGCATGTAGCTGACCCAGGTTCAATCTCCAGCTTCCCTGGCTCCCCTGAGACCTACTATGCCCCTGAGACAGTAGTGATCCCTGAGCACAAAGCCTAGGCTGAGTCCTGAGCACACAGCTGTGGCCCCGAAACAGCAACAAAAAACAACAGTAGCTCCCTTTAAATGTCTGGGAACTACACTGAAACTTAAGAGGTACACGAAATGCTTTGTACAAATGAGGCCTAAGACTGACTCCCAGAGCAGCCACAAGCACCATCCCACAGCTCTGCTATACTGCCACAGGAAAGCATGCCTTTGCCAGAGAATTGTGTGTGAGCATTGCAGCTCTAGAGGCCAGTCAGTCCCACAACCTGGCACCTAGAAACTCTGTGTGAGCACTATGGTGAAATATGCAGGCCCTGGCAAGTAATGCAAGCAGAATGTGCTGTAGTATCGCAACCTAATGAGTGTGCTGGTACGAATGAGAGGAGAGAAATCCATTAAGCACCACAATAAAGATGCTAAGGAATAAAAATAAATACAGGATGGAAGTAATTCTAGTAACACAATTCATTTATAAGCGATAGTCTACTTTTTCACTTTACTCCTTTGTAATTTTAGACCTTTAACTCAATTGCCTACTCTTTTATTTTTATTTTATTTTATTTTTTTTGGTTTTGGTGCCACACCGGGTGACGCTTTAAAGGTTACTCCTAGCTATGCACTCAGAAATTGCTCTTGGCTATGCCAGGGATCGAACTGAGGTTCCTCCTGGAACAGCGGTGTGCAAGGCAAATGCCCTACGGCTGCACTATTGCTCCGGCCCCTGTCTACTCTTTTAAGCCTGCCCCATTGAAATCAGTTTTAGTAGCCCAACAAAGTATTTACTTCCATGGTTAAGAAAGCATTAACTGAGCCGGACGGTGGCGCTAAAGGTAAGGTGCCTGCCTTGCCTGCACTAGACTTGGACGGACCGCGGTTCGATCCCCCGGTGTCCCATATGGTCCCCCAAGCCAGGAGCAACTTCTGAGCACATAGCCAGGAGTAACCCCTGAGCACTGCCGGGTGTGGCCCAAAAATCAAAAAAAAAAAAAAAAAAAAAAAAAGAAAGAAAGCATTAACTGGGGCAGGAGAGATAGCATGGAGGTAAGGCATTTGTCTTGCATGCAGAAGGACAGTAGTTCGAATCCCAGCATCCCATATGGTCCCCGAGCCTGCCAGGAGCGATTTCTTTTTTTCTTTTCTTTTCTTTTTTTTTTTGGTTTTTGGTTTTTGGGCCATACCCGGCGATGCTCAGGGGTTACTCCTGGCTGTCTGCTCAGAAATAGCTCCTGGCAGGCACGGGGGACCATATGGGACGCGGGGATTCGAACCAACCACTTTAGGTCCTGGATTGGCTGCTTGCAAGGCAAACACCGCTGTGCTATCTCTCCAGGCCCTCAATTTTTTTTTGTTTATTTGTTTGTTTTGTTTTTTGGGGGGCCACACCCGGTGACGCTCAGGGGTTACTCCTGGCTATGAGCTCAGAAATTGTGCCTGGCTTGGGGGACCATATGGGACGCCGGGGGATCGAACCTACGTCCGTTCTAGGCTAGCGCAGGCAAGGCAGGCACCTTACCTCTAGCGCCACCACGCCAGCCCCCAGGAGCG
This sequence comes from Suncus etruscus, assembly GCF_024139225.1. Lineage (NCBI taxonomy): Eukaryota > Metazoa > Chordata > Mammalia > Eulipotyphla > Soricidae > Suncus > Suncus etruscus. The sequence goes on from NC_064863.1 coordinate 76,604,212, forward strand.
ATTTCTGAGTATAAAGCCAGGAGGAACCCCTTAGCGCTGCCGGTGTGACCCAAAAACTGGGGCGGAAAAAAAAAAGGATTAACTAGGGACTGGAGAAATAGTATAGGGAATTAGGGTACTTGTCAAACATGCACTCCCCAACATCACAGGGCTCCCCAAATGAGTACCACAGGGAGTGACCCCAAGTGCTGAGCCAGGAGCAATCCACAAACTCCACTGGGGACTTCTGGCTCAGCATTCCCAAAATAACATTTCTTCCTCCCCAAAAGGAAGGGACTAGACATGTAAGACTCAAAGTAATTCTTGGTTACAGAGAGACACATTACAATGTCCAATTAACTACAGGAACTGTTCCACAATCTTAACCAATCTTACTTTATTTTTCCAAACCCACAGAATACTCCTGTTCTGATAAATTTAGATTTAGATACATATTTAGACATTTGAAGGGTTAAATGAGAATCTAGAAAAATAGATATTTAAATATATGTTCTTCTAAGAAACATGAAAAAATCAAATTAGCAAAATTAGCAAATTAAAGATATTTATGTATAAAAAACTTCATTGATTGGAATTGGAGCGATAGCCTTGTGGATAGGGCATTTGCCTTGCACACAGCTGACCTGGGACTGACCTGGGTTTGATCCCTGGCAGCTCATATGGTCCCCCGAGCCTGCCAGGAGCAATTTCTGAGCATAGAGCCAGGAGTAACCCCTGAGCACTGACACACACACACACACACACACACACACACACACACAAACACACGAGTAACCCCTGAGCACTGACACACACACACACACACACACACACACACACACACCCCTACCTGCTGTCACCTCACTAATTCTACCCTTCCTACTTTTACTTTTACTTCCTACCAAAACATGACTATCAAACCAAATAATATCAAAAGATTTTCTATCAACAATGGGGCTGGAGAGATAGCATGGAGGTAAGGCGTTTGCCTTTCATCCAGAAGGTCGGTGGTTCGAATCCCGTGTCCCATATGGTCCCCTCGTGCCTGCCAGGAGCGATTTCTGAGCAGACAGCCAGGAGTAACCCCTGAGCACTGCCGGGTGTGACCCCAACCCCCCCCCAATAAAACAAACAACCAAAAAAGAAAGATTTTCCATCAACAATATAAATAATATTTAGAAAGCAGAACTGAAGTGAGTCCCGTGTGCTGTTTTCTCAGTTTGGCAAAGTGGCAGCTATGACGACTTTAAAGATAATGAAGATGAGGGAGGCAAACTTTTGCTATTTAGGAATTAGACCCAGCCATAAACACCTTAAGACAGTTCCACAGATTTCCATTTTTGATAAGACAATTCAAATCCAGTGTGGAAAAACAAATTGATATAACACTGAAAATGCATGGTCCTTTTGGTGACACTGAAAAAAGTTGAAACTGTAGAATAAACTACAATAACCACCAACAAAAAGCCTACTCAAAGAAAACCAAGCTTGCCGATACTCCAGGAAAGTCAACATCAAATCTTCTAAACAATGAATGAGATATTGCTATCTACATTATTTAATCAGTTCCTTGGTTTCAAGGAAGGAATGACAGAGTTTTTCTGACTTTAAGACAATGCTCAGATGGAACTCCCAAGAAGAATACTTTACAAGAATTTAAGGCCACACCATCCCATGCCATGAAGATCACCTAACAAAACTCAAGATTCCAGTTTATTGATCTTGCTAAGCATCTTTCTCTCCCTGTTTCAAGCATGCCACCAAGCACTATGACCATTAGCTCTGGCAGGAACAAGGAGCCAAAATCCAAGATACCACTAAGTAGAAATTTTATTTAGAAAAAAATTGCAGAGACACGTATGAAAATTGTCATGTAATACAACATTACATTATTATACTGTAATATTAGGAGGAAGAAGAAAGTAAATAATGAGAAACAACTGGAACACCACTCTGCTTCTTCCATTTCATCAAACTCTGTCTTTCAGCACCTCAGTCAGCTCAACTAGCACATAGTGCAGGGATCAGGGATGAGGATGTGCTAGTTTTGATCCTGCAGTACAGAAGGGTAGGGGAGAGGAGGTTGTCTAAGGTAACCTGGGCAATCCTGATGGTATCTCTAGGTCCACACCCAGTAAGGCTCAGAGATCACGTGGTGCCAGGAAATGAACCAGGATCATTCTCAACCAAGGTACCTACCTTAACCTTTGTAGTGACTCTCCAGCCTCAGCACTACCTTATGGAGCAATAAGCCTATATACAATAACGTTTACTAAAAATTTTTCATCAAAATCTAAACACCTGGGGCCAGCAAGGTGGCACTAGAGGTAAGGTGTCTGCCTTGCAAGCGCTAGCCAAGGAGAGATCGCGACTACAGTTCGATCCCCCAGCATCCCATATGGTCCCCCCAAGCCAGGGGCAATTTCTGAGCGCTTAGCCAGGAGTAACCCCTGAGCATCAACTGGGTGTGGCCTGAAAAACAAAAAACAAAAAACAACAACAAAAAAAAAATCTAAACACCCTCTATACTTCACTATCAGAGGAAATTAATTGCCAGGGCATGCCTAAGCTTTTATGGGGCTCAGCCCACCAGATATATCCTCAGATTTTCCTGGTGGGTAGAACTAATTTAACCCCCATGGGGTTCCTCAAAAGGCCCGCTGTGGACGCCTTTTCCCCTGCGTGGATGGTTGAGGAATTTCCAAAGAGACACCTGGCATTACATTTTCAGCCAGTATTTGACTATCTCTCCTTTGCATATATCAGGCAAAATAATAGCCTCTATCAAATTTAAAGCAAGCTTGCTAAGAGTTACCTTCTCTCCTGTAACTTAGAATTTTTAGTCACACCCATTGCTTAGGTATTGTTATTGTTATACTGCGCTTTGTGATTACAATTATTCTTCACCTGTGGCTAATTTTACCCCTATACATTCCCCTGCTCAAAAAATTAAACTTGTCGCACTCCTGCCAGAAATGTGTTGACCCCACATACTTCGTGTGGTATCATTATTTCATATTTCATATTCGTCGCTCGTGTTACCCATTTTCCTCCCGTGAAAGGACCATGACCCATGAGAATTGCTGAGATGCAAGACGTCTACAACAATTAATAATGAAATAGAGATTAAATTACCTTAATAAAAACATAGAACACGATTAGCTCAGTAACCAAGATTATTGTTTTATTTTCTTTTTTTGGTTTTTCAGCCACACCAGCGGTATTCAGAGCTTACTTCTGGTTTTGCATTCAGGAATTACTCCTAGAAGTGCCCAGGGACCATATAAGATGTCAGGGATTGAATCTGGGTCAGCTATGTGCAAGGCATCTCTCCAACGCCACCTCAAAAATTATGAACTCTAAAGTTAATCTGAAGAGGGCCCGGAGAAATAGCACAGCGGCATTTGCCTTGCAAGCAGCTGATCCAGTACCAAAGGTGGTTGGTTAGAATCCCGGTGTCCCATATGGTCCCCCGTGCCTGCCAGGAGCTATTACTGAGCAGACAGCCAGGAGTAACCCCTGAGCACCGCCGGGTGTGGCCCAAAAACCAAAAAAAAAAAAAAAAAAAAAAAGTTAATCTGAAGAGTCCCAATTTATTTACTGTATTCTCAGCAACTATTTAGTAGTTATTTTAGGTTTTAACATGGAAATAATGAATATTAACATTTAATTAGTATAACACTGCCATGGGGTTTTTATCAATACTCCCTACATTCCTTTCCTTCAATAAAAACACATATGCTGGGGGCCGGAGAGATAGCATGGAGGTAAGGTGTTTGCCTCTCATGCAGGAGGTCATCAGTTCGAATCCCGGCGCCCCATATGGTCCCATGTGCCTGCCAGGAGCAATTTCTGAGCCTGGAGCCAGGAATAACCCCTGAGCAGTGCCAGGTGTGACCCAAAAACCAAAAAAAAAAAAAAAAAAAAAAAAAACCACACACACATATGCTGATTATTTCTGTGATTCTCCCAAAGTCATAGGTGTGCGATATAATAAACAATATAATACAGCACCAAAAGTTTTCCTTGTGGTTCAGAAATAACTTTTTTCACATTAAAAAAATACACTGAAGAAAAAAAAAGAGCAGTCTTACCTTTAGTGTGACATCACAAAGCTCCCCATTTTCATAAAACTGAAGCAGAGAACCATGAAAATCTTTCCAAGCTTCTTGTGCTTCAAAGATAAAAGAGTCATCTCCATCCCCGTCACTGACTGAGGAAGGTGTGTTCGGTGTATTCTTTACCTGCTGGGGATGCTGCCTCTTCCCCTTGCTACAGTGATTTCTTGCCTGTTTTGCACTCACAGATTCTGAAGCCATCGGCAATACTCTTCTAACATAACCTTCACGAGCATTCCATATATTCTTATGTAGAGGATGGGGAGAGGCAGAAAGCAGTCCAGTGAACTCAGATATTGCTGAAAACCCAGTCAAATGTCCATTGTCTTGTTTGCTGAGATTCAGAAACCAAAGTGACACTTAAAAAAAAAGAAGAAAGAAAAAAACCTATCAGTAATTATAGGGCTCTATACATGTAAAATAACCACATTTCAAAAGAACAAGTAATTTTTTTTTTTTGTGGTTTTTGGGTCACACCCGGCAGTGCTCAGGGGTTACTCCTGGCTCCATGCTCAGAAATTGCTCCTGGCAGGCACAGGGGACCATATGGGACGCTGGGATTCGAACCGATGACCTCTTGCATGAAAGGCAAATGCTTTACCTCCATGCTATCTCTCCAGCCCAGAACAAGTAATTTTTTAGCTTTTAAGCTGAATGTCATAGAAGTTAATTAAACCATTTGGGTTTTGTTTTGTTTTGTTTTGTTTTGAGTAAAGGAACTCCATTAAAATCTGAGCATTAGAAGATGAGAGAGATAGGATGATGAATAGGGAGGGAACATGCCTTGTACCTAACTGACCCAGCATTAATCCCAGTCACCCGATATGGTCCCCAGAGCTTCCTGAGTGTGACCCCTAAACAGAAACAAGAGTAAGCCCTGAGCACTGCAGGTTGTGGCTCAACCAATCCATCCCACTGACCAAATCTGAGGATTAATGGAAGACGGTGGAATATAATGTGCCAACAATGTCTATCCCTACCTAGACATCACTGCACTTGTAGAATCTGACTAATGTAATTTTAAACACATTATTTTGATCAGCTTATAGTGCTGTTAACATTTTTATTGCTATTTACTCACCTCACCTCACAACCACCAAAGTACCAAAAGTACCACCAAAGTAGTGCCCTACTTCTGGCACTGTCCTCTTGTTAGCTTGCTCACTAGTTTCCCCACCCACCCTACCTTACTGGATATTCTTAGTTCCATCTGATGTCACTGTTGTGGAACTTTGAGGTCCGTTGAAGGCTTGCAAACTTCCATGGAAAGCCTGGAGGGGAACTGTGGGCAGCTCCGGCTAATTTCGGCTCTTAGCTTAGTAGCAACTGCCCCTACCACACCCCCAGCCCAGAGGCAAGTGATATGCAGTGTTCCTGAAGCAACTGGTGCACAGTACACAGGAACCATTGTCAAAGAGGCTCTCGCCCCTGAAAGCCATTATTATTATTGTAAAGAATTATTTCCTAAAAAAAAAAAAAAACTATTTTGTTCTGATAATAAAAGTATAATATGTACACATTTTCATAAAATTAATTTAACATTTGACAGATTCTGGCAAGCTACAACATTTCCCAAAATCTAACAATCCCCTAAAATATCAAAATTTCATAAAATAAGCAATCTATTCAATGAGTTTGATGTTCTCAACTTTGAAAACTCTATTTTATAGCTTACTTAGAACGAAACTGATGAAATTTATAGTTATTTGTAAGTAGAAACTCCAAAGATAAATAGAACTTCAAGTCTGGAATGCTCTGGAAATAAAACAAAAGTCCTTATTTGGTAAGGTACAGGAACAGTTGAGGAATTAGGGCACTCACCTTGAATCTGGCCAACCGTGGATTGATCCCTGTTACCATATATAGTTTTAAAAAAAAATCACATTCTTAAACTAAAACACCATGTATTCTGCCAAAGAACATGATGCTAGTGAATCTCTCCAGGTAGACTAGGATTGAGGCAGAAAATTTAGGGGTTTTCTCTGAATGGGGACAGGGAGCTTCCCCTTTCTGCTTTGTATCAGTGTCCAGCCACAACCGCCACCCTTGGCTGACACAAAAATAGCCCAGCTCCACATCTGATTGTGAAAAGAATGATAAGCAGCTGAATCTTCCAGGGTAGGACTGGTCAGTGGGCTGAAAAGTCTGGGGCCTTCCTTCTAAAATGGGGGCCAGTTGACTCCCCCACATGCATCATAAAGTCCAGCAGCCGCCAGCCATACCTGACATCTTCAGTCCTCCTCCACAACTCATCTCAAAAAGAACATGGTGGTGCTGAAGTAGACCAGTCAGGGCTGAAAACTCTAGGACCTTCTCAACACAGGGGCATGAAGATTTCCATTTTTGCCTGAGAGCAAAGAAGCTCTCAGGTCACATATTCAACATCTCCAAATTTCTAATACAAATTTCTTTGGGTTTTTTTCCTAATACAAATTTCAACCCAGCAGGACAACAGCAAATCTAGGAAAGTTGTGTAAAAACCATCAAGCTCAATGACTGAAAACAGTAATACTGAAAGAAGGTTTAACTAGCTCCAAGCAACCCAGGAAATACTCATATGGTAACTTCAGTAACATCACTGTGAGATATAACAATTATCCCAAATTGACTTTGCCTTGTTTTGGGGCCACACCTGGAGATGCTCAGAGATCAATTGTGCTTCTGTGCTCAATAATTACACCTGGCAGGCTTGGGAGACAAGGCAAGCAACCTCAACAAACTGAATTTTACTGATCTGTTTGATAATTCTATTTGTCTTTGTACTGTAACACACAACATGAAGTACATTTGTTTGTGCCCACTAAGGGAACTGGCTTGAGTGGTGGGTGGAAAATTGGGGACACTGGAGGAAAAAAGGTCACCATGGTTGTGGGATTTGGTGTTGGAACACTCAATGCTTGAAACAACCATATTATGAATAATTTGGTAAATCATGGTGTCATAATAAAAATTTTATATCTTACGTTACAGTAAAATCAGAATCACATGTATATACTTTAACATGTACATTTAACTCTATTATTTTTTATTTTGGGGTCACACCCAGCAGTGCTCAGGGGTTACTCCTGGCTCTGTGCTCAGAAATCGCTCTGGCAGGCTCGGGTGACCTCATGGGATGCCGGGATTCGAACCAGGATCCGTCCCTGGTCTGCTGTGTGCAAGGCAAACACCCTACTGATGTGCTATCTTTCCAACCCTAATTCAACTTTTAAGTATTGTATTTCACCGATAAGTTTCTTTAAAATATCTTTTGCTCATTAGTCAGAAATTTTAGGTTGTCCTCAGTATTTTCTTCAACCTCCCCCCAAAATATCCTGTGACAATTAAAGGAGAATTTGCTGCCTTGACAAACTAGCGACCAGCTTCCATAATTGCTACTAAAAGCACACGACTTCCCACAAATTACCACTGTGTCTTCAAAACAGATCTATTGCAGGGAGATGATTCAAAAAACTGAAGTACATGCTACATGCCTTACAACTGGGAGCCCAAGTTTGATTCCTATCCTCCCAAGCAATGGTAACGCCCATCAAATGTAAAACCTCTAAGCATAGCTGCCTCTATTATCCAAGAAAGACAAAGCAAACCCTTAAGCATCATCATGTATTAGCTACAATGATCAGCATCTATGAATTAAATGTTATATCCAGTATCTATAAGCATTTCCATTGCAAAGAATACTCTAACATGCTTTTATTTGGGGCTCTTTTGTTTTAAATTTTTTGGTGGGAGCTACACCTGGTGATGCGCAGGGGTTACTTCTGGCTCTGTATTCAGGATTTACTCCTGGCAGAATTTAGGGACTATATAGGATACAGGGATGAAACCTGCTGTGCAAGGCAAGTGGCCTACATGGTAATACTATTGCTCTGGCTCAAACGCTCTGATTTATTAACAAGTCAGTCTATTTATGCTTCCCTGTTGGATTGTAGCTTGTATGTTCCACAGTCCCCAGAGGGGAAAAGGGAATCCCCATGGCCCCTACCTGGGTAGGATAGGAGAAGGTGGTCCTGTAGCAATTCCCCGCAATAAATAATCCACACAGATATGGAAGCTTTAGCAGGCAAAAATCTCACACACAAGCTGTTCACCCACAAGCCAGTCACTCCACCCACGTGGAACCACAAGCCTAGATGGCAGCTCCCAGCTCAGGCCTGACTAACATTTATTGAGATCAAAAACAAAGCCCCACCCCCCAAGGGGAGGGGGAAAAGCCAGGTGAAAAGGCAATAGGGAAACCAACCGCCCTCAAATTGAGATGTTGTTTTAAATATTAATTATAAAGTCCTATATGGACGTTGGGTAGGTGGGTGGATGGATGGATGGATGGATGGATGGATGGATGGATGGATGGATGGATGGATGGATGGATGGATGGATGGATGGATGGATGGTGATGTCTTTCTCAGCCTGGCAGATCTGTAGGTTCAGGATAATGGCGAGGAAACGATCCACAGCAGTCAGATTTCAGTAGACATGAAGTTTTATTAAAAAGGCCCTAACTGCCATGTGCATATCTTACATGGCTTCTAAGCTACGCAGCCTTTTGTCATCCAATCGGTCTCTCCTCTCCAAGCTGCTTCTTCCAGCTGAGTCCCTCTCATCCCTCCCCAGGCCACTTTAATTAGCAACCACATACACCCTCCCAGCTGTGGGCTGGTCAGACCATCAGGCAAGATTAGCATTTGGCCCTCAGGAGGGATAACACAGAGATACATATGAAGACTAATTCAAAGGCTTCTATCTACACGTCCCTACCATAATCATTTCCTTATCCGCACTGCAACATTTCATTTAATAGTCTGAAAGTCTAGCAAAAATATTTTTTTAATTATTAAAAGACTTAAATTTCTTTAAGTCTTAAAGAAGATTTAAAGACAAAAGCTTAGAATGCTATCAACATTTTTTTTTTTTTTTTTTTTGGTTTTTGGGCCACACCCGGAGGTGCTCAGGGGATACTCCTGGCTGTCTGCTCAGAAATAGCTCCTGGCAGGCACGGGGGACCATATGGGACACCGGGATTTGAACCAACCACCTTTGGTCCTGGATCGGCTGCTTGCAAGACAAACGCCGCTGTGCTATCTCTCCGGGCCCAGAATGCTATCAACATTTGTGAACAACATTTGTGTACAAACTCTGAAGAGGCTTTCTACTACAAAATTCGACACTGCCACAGAAGTCACAAGGCTGAACCTAAGGTACTTAATTCATTTGAGAATCAGAGATATAGTACAGTGGAAAGGGCATTGAAGAGGACGTTTTTGAAGTAGTGGAGGGGTAGTGCAAGAGTAGTGCAAGAGGGGTGTCCATTTTGAGGTGAAGGCTTCTTTAAAGGCTACTGGAAAGGCTGGTGTTAACTGGCTGGCTTGCAAAAATCCTTTTGACTTACAACCAAATCTAAAGGACTGGCATTTTATTGAGTACACTCATTTAAAAATGGTTCCAAAGGTTTTTTTTTTGGGGGGGGGGGAGTTGTTTTGGGGCTTCATTGATGGTGCTCTGGGATTACTCCTGCTTTAGTACTAAGAGAGCACTCCTGGCAGGCCTTGGAGAATCCAAGTGGGGTTGGTTGTGTGTAAGGCAAGTGACTTACTGATTATACTATCTCTCCTGCTTCTCCAATGTTTCTTACCCTGCCAATCAGAAACTTGGCTTTCTCCAGAAATCTAGAAATTTTTATTTTTACTAGGTAAGCACATAAGTCAACACACATATAACATATATACATACATGCATGCCTGATCTTTTTTGTTTTTTGTTTGTTTGTTTGTTTGTTTTTGGGTCACACTTGGCAGCGCTCAGGGGATACTCCTGGCTCTACACTCAGAAATCACCCCTGGCAGGCTCGGGGGACCATATGGGATGCTGGGATTCGAACCACTGTCCTTCAGCATGCAAGGTAAATGCCTTAACCTCCATGCTACGGCCCCTGATCTGATATTTTCATACAATCTGATCCACAAACTTTTTTTTTTTTTTTGGTTTTTGGGCCCTACCCGGCGGTGCTCAGGGGTTACTCCTGGCTATCTGCTCAGAAATAGCTCCTGGCAGGCACGGGGGACCATATGGGACACCGGGATTCGAACCAACCACCTTAGGTCCTGGATCGGCTGCTTGCAAGGCAAACGCCACTGTGCTATCTTTCCGGGCCCTCAGTACTCAATTTTTAGACTTATTTCGTACTTGTTAAAAAGTTTGTGGCGGGCCCAGAGAGATAGCACAGCGGCGTTTGCCTTGCAAGCAGCCAATCCAGGACCTAAGGTGGTTGGTTCAAATCCCGGTGTCCCATATGGTCCCCCGTGCCTGCCAGGAGCTATTTCTAAGCAGATAACCAGGAGTAACCCCTGAGCACTGCCGGGTGGGGCCCAAAAACAAAAAAAAATTGAGTACTGAGAAATAGTTACATAGGGGCTGGAGCACTAGCACAGCAGTAGAGCATTTACCTTGCATGCCACTGACCCAGTATGGACCCCTGGTGTCCCATATGGTCCCCCAATCCAGGAGCGATTTCTGAGCGCATAGCCAGGAGTAACCCCTGAGTGTCACTGGGTGTGGCCCAAAAACAAACAGACAAATTACTTGGGGGGTTACCTGGACCATACCCCATTGCTCAGGTTTCAATCCTGGCAGGGTTTAGGGGACTATGCCATCCCAGGAATCAAATCAAGATGAGCCACGTGCAAGGTAAATGCACTCTCTCTCTGGGCCAGAATAATTTTTTTAAATTGTCAAATCTAATTTTTACCTTTTTAAATTTCATTTTTCTAATAAGTCATTTTATTGTCATTTTTTTCTTTTCTTATCTTTTTGTCAGTTCGCTCACAAACACCTTTTAACCATGGCCGAGTTTGAGAAGCATCACTTTAAGCCTTAAGGGATTCAAGAAAGGCAGCTATCCAGAGCAGATGAGGTGGTAGTGTGCAGTGCTCCTGGGAATTATACAAAAAATTGTGTATTATATGCCAAGCAAAGATAACATCCAATTTTGAAGAATGATTCTGGTGATGTAAAAGACTTAAAAAGACAATTTCTCTGGTGATAGAACACTTATGAAAGGTAATACCAATAACCATCCAGGCCTTAACTTCTTAAATTGTAGGTCACAACCAAAATTTTCTCTAAAACAAATTTTCTTTACTACTTACTATCAGTAAATGTTTTGTTTTTTCGTGGTTTTTGTTTTGTTTTGTTTTGTTTTGTTTTTTGGTTTTTGGGCCACACCCAGCGGTGCTCAGGGGTTACTCCTGGCTGTCTGCTCAGAAATAGCTTCTGGCAGGCACGGGGGACCATATGGGACACTGGGGGATCGAACCGTGGTCCATCCTAGGCTAGAGCTGGCAAGGCAGACACCTTGTCTCTAGCGCCACTGCGCCAGCCCCATCAGTAAATGTTTGATCTGTACAAATATTTTAAATAACATAGCCAGCAAAAATTTCTCCAGGAAGATGCTGGAGAGCTAAATTCAACAGTTAAGGCATTTGTCTTCCATATGGTTGTTGACCCAGATTCAGTTCCTGGCAAAGGGTCCCTCATACACCACCACAGAGCCAAAAGTAAGCTTTGAGCAGAGCTAGGAGTAACCCTTGAGCACCACCAGGTGTGGTCAAATCAATCAAAATTTATCAGGTAAAAAGGAGACACAGTAGAACAAGCTTAAGAAACCCTGCTCTATGGCACACAGCTGTAGGGTGTTTGCCTTGCACACAGCCTACTCAGGACGGACCTGGGTTCAATTCCCAGTATCCCATATGGTCTCTCAAGCCTGTCAGGGGGCGGTTTCTGAGCTTAGAGCCAGGAATAACCCCGGAACACTGCCAGGTGTGACCCAAAGACCTAATAATAATAATAGTAATAATAAAATAATAATAATAATAATAATAATAATAATAATAATAAAGAAAAAGAAAAAAGAAACCCTGTTCTAATTAGAGGTTTCCAAACTTAATTGGCTGACCAACCATTTTTCAGAAAAAATATTACTTCCCATGGGAAATCTATAAACAAAACATACCCTGAATTGCAGCAAGCCTACCCCTGCCCTGCTCCCACACACACACCCTGGATTCTTCCAATAATCTTGGGAAATAGTACACAACTCATTCTGGGAAATACTGCGTTTGATGAACTAGGGAATGCCACACAGAATAACAATGGATCGGGCCCAGAGAGATAGCACAGTGTTTGCCTTGCAAGCAGCCAATCCAGGACCAAAGGTGGTTGGTTCGAATCCCGGTGTCCCATATGGTCCCCCATGCCTGCCAGGAGCTATTTCTGAGTAGACAGCCAGGAGTAACCCCTGAGCACCGCTGGGTGTGGCCAAAAAAAAAAAAAAAAAGAATAACAGTGGATCTAGAAAACTGCTTACAAAGTTAGGTTCAGAATTGGTGTACAGCTTCACAAGCTGGCTACACAGCACTGTGTAGTTCTCTAAGCACCAAAATAAACCCCAGCTAGATTTAATGTCAAAGTAAAATATATCTCACATTTCTTTTGTTTTGTTTTTTTGGGGGGAGCCCACACCCAGTGACGCTCAGGGGTTACTCCTACCTATGTGCTCAGAAATCGCTCCTGGCTTGGACCATATGGAACATCAGAAGATTGAACCACAGTACATCCTAGGTCAACCGTGTGCAAGGCAAAAGCCTACGGCTGTGCCACTGCTCCGGCCCCTATCTCATATTTCTTGGGAGTGGGGTATAGGAGGCAGGATTCCAAAGAGTGCGTAGGCACAGGCCTCCTGGAGTGCTGGTTCTAGAATCAACAGGGTCAACCCAGCAGTACGCAGGACCTCTACAGCTGCCCCTGGCAACATTCAGGTGGAACATGTGGTGCTGAGGACTGAAAAGGTTCCACACATACAAGGAATATACCTTAACTCCTGTACTATTCTCTTAACCCCTTTCTTATTCTTCAGGGAAAATGGGAGTAAAAGGGTACTCAGTGTATTACAGTGTGAGAATTCAAACTAGGATTATAGTTGATGCAATTGTATGCAAGGCAAGAGTCTTACCTACATTTTCTCAAGGCCCCTCTTAAGAAAATTGATGCATATGAAGAATCAAACTTTAAATTTTTCTTAAAATGTCCACATGTAATCACTAAGACATGACCATATCCAACCACTAATCTTCAATCATCTAGATGGCATACAAATGAATGGCAATGATAAATGACAAGAGGAGAGATATATACGGGTTATTATGGAAGAAACAAAACCAGTCTGAAATATCAAGACTTCCTACTGAATGTGATGGGTCAATGTAATCAAATCATTCCATTCCAATGTACTCAAATCATTCCATTCTCTCCAATTATAACCAAGACACATACATTCTGCTTAACACAATTATTTCTTGTTGTTGGTCTTGATTCTTTAGTCATTCCAAATGAGTTGTAGGCAGCATCTTCTCACAACTATCATTACAGCTTGACAGACTTGACACATCAACATATTCTTTAAATGGTGCCAGTTATCATTACGAATTCAAATCTGATCATGTCACCTCAATAATTAAGTCATTCCATAAACAGGGTCAAATAAATAGTACAGTGAGTAGGGTGTTAGTACAGTGAATAGGGTGTTAGCCTTGTTAGCTGACAATTTTCTTTCTTTGTAATATGCTAGACTTATAAATTATTTTTTAAATGTATAGATTTGAGTTAAAAAGTCTTGCAGTAAGACAGAAAACTTAGTTTTTATATTATATCTAATAAAAAAACTAAGCCCATTGAACATTTTCAACTAAAGGTCTGCATAGCAAACTTTTAATGACCTTGGAATCTATATGGTAGAACAATTTGTGTTCTACATTTTTTTCATAATTATATGTTGTTATGTTAAGCCTGTCTATCAATATCAATATTCTTAATGTTTCTCTGTACTATTTTGAAGGCTTCTTCCTGTATATAATGGTCTTAACCAGTATAATAAATCGCTTCATATGCTCCTAATTTAATTGTTTATAACAGAGTTGGCGCCAGTCAGAAGTCAGCCACTTTTCTGTGATCTCCATCATAATCACTCACCTTTACCATGATAGTCAGAAAAGTCATAAATACAAGAAAAAGTTAAAAAAAAAAAAGTGAGGCTGTGTTTCAATAGAAAGCCTTGCAAATTAGCATCAACTCATTTTGGCTTCAGAAAACCTAGTTTTCATTGTTTAATGATGGAAATGACTCATCATTGTTTACTTCTTTCCTTCAACTCTAAGAGTACATCTTTTTCTATTTTAAATTGCTTAAGTCATGGCCTTACTTTTTAGAGAAATGTTCAGGGTTTTATTTTTTGGTGGTGCTCCAGGTTACTGCTGGCTCTACACTCCAAGAGTCACACCTGGTGGTACTTGGGGGACCATATTGTATGCCAGGCATTGAATCTGGGTTGGTCTCTGGCCCTAACTTTAAAAACAATACTTTATTTAAACACTGGTTTACAAAGTTTTTCATAACAAGAGTTATTTCTGGCATTCAATGTTCCAACACTAATCTCACCACTAGTGTAACATTCCATCCACCACTGTCCCAGTTTCTTACCCACCCCCAAAGCTGCCCTTGCATTATACTATATATTATTTGTTACAACTAAATGATAACAGAATGATCAAAAGAACTTCAGTAACTGAAAGCTGTCATATCTCATAATAAGGTCTTTAAATCACTGTCTGAAGGTTTATCAAATGGTTGCTAGTGGTAAACTGTGTTCTTTTTTTTTTTTTTTTTGGTTTTTGGGCCACACCCGGCAGTGCTCAGGGCTTACTCCTAGCTGTCTGCTCAGAAATAGCTCATGGCAGGCACGGGGGACCATATGGGACACCAGGATTCGAACCAACCACCTTTGGTCCTGGATCGGCTGCTTGCAAGGCAAAAGCCGCTGTGCTATCTCTCCGGGCCGTAAACTGTGTTCTTAAGATTAGATGGCTTCTATGCTAATTTGACCTCTAATTTGGTGTGTTCCTACAGAAGTGTCAGCATCGAAGAATTTGGCAGTCATATAGCCTCACGATCCAGGAATTCCAGATCTGTAGAGCTGAGCCTGGGTTGGCATGGTCATGGATGTGGGAGTGGCTTTTGGCGTGGGGGATAAGGAGAGGCTTCTCACCCCCATTCCAAGAAGACTACAGTTTTCAACCCCCAAACAGGCATACTTGAGTGTTTGTCGGTGCCTCTGCAGAAATTAGAGGTGGAGCAGTGAAGTTGGACCACTGGCATGGCAGTGGCTGTGGGTGTGTGGACGCAGCTACCCGCCTTCGACTGGGCAAGAACTCAACTCGACCCACTCCTGAGGGCACAGCAAAGTTTTCAGTCCAGAGAATGGTGTATCTATGAATTTTAGCAGCTTGGCCTGTCAGAGCAGAGTTGCTGGAGATGGGCCAGCACTGCTGGTGTCCACGGGGGTGCCTTGCAGGCAAGACTCTGACAAAATACCTCAATCCTTTTTATTAAAGATGCCTAGAAGCCTATGACAAATCTCTAGGCCAGGAGAGAAAAAGAGGGAGAGAGATGAGCTTGGAACTAGGGTAGAGTCAGATTGAGGGCCAGGAAAAAAGGAACAGTGTACGATGTAAAGCAAAAGAGTACAGCTGAAGGTAGCAAAGGTCTATACAAATCAGGGAGAAAAGCCGTAGCCAGGGTTAGAAACAATTAAATCCAATTGTTCCATAACTGTCTCTTCTAACTGCCAGTACCTCTCCACCCCAAGTCTTGGGGCTAGGGGGTGTTTATAGACTCAGTCAGCCAATTATGATTAGGGTCTTACTTAAAGGGGTCGTCTTTTATGGTTGACTGGTGCTGGACTGTAAGACTAGATTGGCTGGACTGTAGGACTAGATCTCTTTTGAGAATAGTCTCAGCCTGTGGAGCTGGCTGATGAGCTGACGTGGTGACTGTGATCTGTGGGTGTAGCTGCTGGGCTTCTGGAGGGTCCCATATTGTTAGAGAAATATGTAAGCCATGTCTAACACATGACAGAAAAACGAATCGCTAGTATAGAGCCAAACAGTGCGAGGACTTCTGAAAAGTCACTTAAATTCACCCTGAATCTCAGGTTTTTTTTCCTTTTGGTGGGGATGTGGGAGACACAGCTGGCAATGTTCAGGTATTATTACTGGCTCCGTATTTAGGAATCACTCTTGATGGCACTGGGGGACTAGATGGGAGGCAAATGGATCAAATCTGAGTCAGCTGCATGCAAGGCAAACATCCTACCTGCTGAAGCTGAAGTATCACTCAGGAGTTTTCTTTTATGATTAATGTGAACGTTACAAAGGTATATGTAAAATACTTAGGTATTGGGGATTGAATCCAGGTCAACCGGAGCAAGGCAAACACCTTACCCATTGGGCTATTGCTCCGGGCCCTCCAATATTTTCTCTAGAAAAGTAAAACATAATTTAGAGAAATTTACATTCAGATGCATTTTTCTTTTAAAAAAATTTTAATTGGGGACCAGAATGTACGGAATGTTCAGCAGGTATGGAGCCTGCCTTGCATTAACTGACCCAGGTTCAAACCCTGGTATCCCATATGGTCTCCTGATTCTTGAGTGCAGAGCCAGAAGTAACCCTTGAGCACCACCAAGTATAAACCCAAACCCAAAAACAATTTTTTAAAATTATTTATTGGTTTTATTTTTATTTATGGTTGATTACTTTCATCAATTTTACTCTATATTTTAAAAAGTTCTTTGCTTTAGAAGTGTTTCTCACTACAACAAAAGATGATGCTAACTATATTATCCCAAGTCTTCTCTTTTTTTCTTTGTTTTGGGACCACAGTTCTGACCACACTATTTAGAGCTTACTCCTGGCACTATGCTCAGAGACTTAGGGACCATTCTTGGCAGGGCTCAGAGGATCATACATGATGCCAGCGTCAAACTTGGATTGGTTGTTTGCAAGGCAAACAATCATCTCTCTGGTCCCTAAACTTCCCTATTTTGGAAAATGACAATAGTCAACACTACTTGGATGTGGCTGATGTCCACAGAGGTGAGTTGATCACAAACAATGAGACAGACATAATGGCTTGTCCAGGTAATGAATTAACCATCACAGCCCATAATAAAGAGCTTCTCGGTCTTTTTTTGTTTTTTTTTGGGCCACACCCGGCGGTGCTCAGGGGTTACTCCTCGCTGTCCGCTCAGAAATAGCTCCTGGCAGGCATGGGGGACCATATGGGACACCGGGATTCGAACCAACCACCTTTGGTCCTGGATCGGCTGCTTGCAAGGCAAACACCGCTGTGCTATCTCTCCGGGCCCGAGCTTCTCGGTCTTTATTAAATTTAGCCTCCATATTCCTCCTCTCTCTAGTCACATACACTATACATAATGAAGTATAAAGAACAAAAGAATACTATTAGTCCAACTGTGGTATGGGGGTAGGGGGAGGAGAGATGATGGAAATGACCTTCTCCTTGTGAGAAAAGTTTCTCTGTCTGTATTAGGGTTTCTGTAAGGCTATGAAAGCCTGTAAGTCTGTGCTTTCCCTAACAGGATTTTCCAGGATAATGAACATTATTTTAGGGCTTGCATTTAATGAGTATTTCCCCACATTTGGGTGTTTACTATCTACTTGATTAATAACTGTATGACTGATTAGTTACACAACCTTTCATTAGCCGCAGCCCCTGATCTCAAAATTCAGGAAAAAACCTTATAGGATTGTTACAAATATGAAATGAGTTAGTAAATTGTCTGACATATCAGCACTATAAGTAGTTGCTATTATTTGAGATGAACACTTCATATATATCCATTCCACCTTCATACCACCCAAAGAGGTCCCTAAATTTATGGCTGTGGGTAATGAGGTTCAGGGAAATTTAAAGACTTCGGAAGGTATGTAACTCAAAATTTTTTGGTATGCGACCAGAGCACATGGACATACTGGGATGGACCCGGGTTCAATCCTGGGCCACCAGGTGACCCAAAAAAGAAAAAAAAAATGTCTTTTGGGGACAGAGTGACGGCACATTGGTAGTGGTAGGGCATTTGACTTGAACAATGCCAACCCATGATGAACCCGGGTTTGATCCTCGATATCCCATATGGTCCCTCAAGCCTGCCAGAAGCAATTTCTGAGCGCAGAGCCAGAAGTAAACACTGAGCATCACTGGGTGTGGCCAAAAAAAAAAACCCAAAACAAAACAAAACAAAAAATTTTAGTCTGCAATACATAACACATAAACAAGAAAACAAGATAGTTTGACAGTTCCCTTCCAAACTTTGGCACAAGAATGAATTCAAACACAGAACTCTAACTTAGTTCTGAAATTCCCCAAAAGCAGATTTTTGGGTCAGAGAGAGAGTACAATGAGCTTTGAATAGTCAGTTTAGGGCCATAGGTAGCCCAATGGGTAAAGTGCTCACGTTGGATGCAGATGACTATGGTTCAATCTCTGGCACTTATATGGTCTCCCAACCACTTCCAGGAGTGATCCCGGGGCACAAAGCTAGGTGTAAGCCTTGAGCACCGCTGGGTGGCCACCCAAAAAGAGTAAATTTAAGTATCTAAAATTAAAATTTAGAATCTAATGTACTAGCAGAATGAAAAATTTTTGGAAAATATATCCATATACTATCCAAACAGCACTGAATGCAAAAAAGTCATCAGATAAGATTTAATATAACTGGGGCCGGGAAGGTGGCCCTAGAGGTAAGGTGTCTGCCTTGCAAGCGCTAGCGTAGGACAGATCACGTCCCATATGGTCCCCCCAAGCCAGGGGCGATTTCTGAGCGTCAAACGAGTGTGGCCCAAAGACCAAAAAAAAAACCAAAACAAAACAAAAAAAAAAAGATTTAATATAACTGGGAGAGGGAGGCTGCAGCTGGACCCAGACGATCCCACATGCCAGGATTCCTGCTCCTCTCCTACGGGTATGGCTGGGAATCTGGGCAGACAGCTGGCCAAAGGCCTCCTAGGCTGACCACTTAGTCCAGGAGACCGAGATTCCCCCCCCCCCATGCCAAACTGGTCTTCAGGGCCAGGTTTGGAAACTGGGCTCTGGGGGGAGGGGGGAGGAGGGAAACTTCTCCCGTATTCATACTGGACCCCCTGCAGTGGTGTCTGTTCTTACTAATACTCATTTTTATAACCACACAGGTGACAAATATACTTTTTAAGCATTATTTAAAATGTTCATTCTAGACGGTTCCTAGGAAAGGAAACGGAATACCAAAGATTTGAATGATAACACTCAAATAGATCTTTAAAATCAGTCTTTATGGACATGACTTTCCTTACTGACTCCAAGCCAAAATCACAAATGATTCATATATATATATATATATATATATATATATATATATATATATATATATATATATATATATATATATATATATATATATATAGTATATAGCCCCTGTCATGTATTGCCTTTCCCCTACCCCTGTGTCTCCTCTATCCCCTCATTTTTCAATCCTGATCCATTATCTTCCCCTAATTTAACCCTCTTTACCCTCAGTTCCTAACCCGGTAGGCACAAAGATTGACCTCCTGCCCCAACAGACCACCTTCCAGCTCCTCAGTGAAAGACACCCTCTGGGTCCCCATTCTCATGCATCGGCAAAGAACTACAACCAGCATGCCTGCTGACTCATGCTTGATGGCCCCTCTCACCCCCACCAAATTGTGGACTGTTGCACAACACAGGAATCGGCCTCAGCAAAACTCCCAGCTCAAAGACACTATATGGTCTCGTAATGCAGCAAAGCATCTCTCAAACTCAATTCCAAGGCCTGTGAATCGAAAAGTACCTTGGCTTTTACTCCCCACAAGAATACATCAAAAGACTTAATTGGGAGTCTTATATTGCCTATGGAAGCTCAATACCTGTATAACAATACATCTTAAGATGTGTATTCAAAATTTCTTTTGTGTAAGAAATTAGGTAGGTTAGGGAAGAATATAGAAAAAAAAAAAAAAGATGTGTATTCCTGAGGCCGGAGAGATAGCATGGAGGTAAGGCATTTGCCTTTCATGCAGGAGGTCATCGGTTCGAATCCCGGTGCCCCATATGGTCCCCTGTGCCTGCCAGGAGCAATTTCTGAGCCAGGAGCCAGGAATAACCCCTGAGCACTGCCGGGTGTGACCCAAAAACCACAAAAAAAAAAAAAAAAAAAAAAAAGATGTGTATTCCTAAATATACAAGTAGCCTCCTCCACCACTTGTTTTATTCGAATACCTTTTCTTTTTAACTCAGATTTATTTATTTATTTATTTATTTATTTATTTATTTATTTTTGTGATTTTTGGGTCACACCCGGCAGTGCTCAGGGGTTTTTCCTGGCTCCGTGCTCAGAAATCGTTCCTGGCAGGCACGGGGGACCATATGGGACACCAGGATTTGAACCGATGACCTTCTGCATGAAAGGTAAATGCCTTACCTCCATGCTATCTCTCCGGCCCCTAAGACAGTTTTATTTGTTCTATTTTAATATATACATTTTTCTCTATTTTTACCATTTTTGGTGCTGCTTGGTACAAAAAGCCTTGACTGGGATAAAA
Organism: Suncus etruscus; assembly: GCF_024139225.1. Taxonomy (NCBI): domain Eukaryota; kingdom Metazoa; phylum Chordata; class Mammalia; order Eulipotyphla; family Soricidae; genus Suncus; species Suncus etruscus. The sequence goes on from NC_064863.1 coordinate 76,624,817, forward strand.
GCTCAGAACAAAACCAGACGACAGAGACTGTGTGTGCAGCCTGTCATCCTTACCCAGAATAGAACCAGCAACACAGTATTACACCATACGTTTTTGTATGGGCACAGTAAAAAAAGGGAAACCATAGACACAAAAACAAGATCTTATTTTCTAGGGATAAGAACTCACTTTTTATAGCAGAAGGGTGCCTCCCATCCTGAACATGTGTCATGTGGATACAACCAGTCCCCAGGAGATTGGACAGTGTTAGTTCAATCCGAAACCCCAGATCCTTGACATAGAAATGATACAGCTCCGGGCAACACCACCAGGAACTAAGCTCCATTGAGAGATTTATAACATTACTCTGGCACCAACTTGTGCCAGTTTTAATATGACAACGAGGAAAGGAAAACTTGACCTAAGACCAGGCTGTCCTATCACATCACCTAACACTAAATGGAAATCAGAAGAGATATCGTCCTTCGAACTGTGAAAAATAAGAGCACCAACAACAGAAAACTGACTTTGACAACCATGACGGAACAGAACCTACCTTGGGACTAATAAGGAAAATCCTACCCTAGGCTGTAGCCCAGGACACATAAAAACAACAACAACAACAACAACAAGATGTCTTATTGCAGAGGTCCAACTTGGACAACAGAGACTGAGCAGAACCTTTGGATCCATAATATCCTAGGCTTCGACTTAGGGACTGAACAAAAACAGGGAGCAAGTGTTACAGAAGACTGAACACCACACAATGATGGATAGGAACCTCTAGAACCTAGAGACTCTATCCTAGACCCTGACCTATAACCTGTGCAAATACCAAGATCGCTAGCTACAGTGGCTTGATTTTCTCACACACAACTGAGAGGAAACTTTCCTGGCATCACAAAAAAGCCTTTGGGATGGGGTAATGAGTATATATAGAGCCAGGGGTTGATCCCATGATGGTATGCTTCAAGGATGGAGAAACCCTGAATCTCTTAGGCCACGGGAATTCCCTTTCTTCCCCAATGCTTACTGTGCCTATGCAAAAAAAAAAAAAAAAAAAAAGTGGGGGAAACGCCAAACCCTACCATTCCAGCACCCATACTTTTTCTTGTTTTGTTTTGATTTGTTAGTTTTTGACTTAATTTTCCTTCTCTTTTTTCTTCCACTTCTCTCATTCTTTTTCACTCTTATGGTTATTATTTAGATTTTTATTTTTATTTTTATTTGCTGGGTCCATTTTTTTTTCTTTTTTTTTTCTCTCTCTCTTCTTTTTTTTGTTGTCACCAAATTTTTTTCTCCCCTTTTTCTTATCCTTTTTATCTCCAATGACGGTAGAATAGATGCTCAATCTACAACAAACTGTAAAGTGGAGACCAGTTGCTCTAGCATTCGGGGGGGGGGGGGGTAGAGGAGGGAGATACGGGATTGCATACTGGGAACAGGGGCAGAGGGAGGACAGCACTGGTGGTGGGAATGCCCCTCATTCATTGTCACTATGTACCATAAATGATGCAGTGAAAGATTTGTAATGCACTTTGGTCACAATAAAAATTAAAAAAAAAATAAAAGAAAGATTTAATATAACTGTGCCATATAAGAAAAATATGATACAGTATATATTATGCATATCAAGTTAGGAAGATAATTTAATGTTCTATAAATAGTACTTAAACAGCATCAAATTAGTAAGATAAATTACTTAAATTTCCTTCACTTTTGGTATTTTGTTAAGATTGTTAGGATTCCATTCTTTATGACTCTAAAAGTATGTACTCACAATGCTTCAAAAATTATTTATTTACTTTCCCTTTTTATTCTTTGTTTTGTTTTTTGGGCCACACCCGTTGTGATGCTCAGGGGTTACTCCTGGCTAAGCGCTCAGCAATTGCCCCTGGCTTGGGAGGACCATATGGGATGCCGGGGATCGAACTGCAGTTCTTTCTCAACTGCAGTTCTTTCTTGGCTAGCGCTTGCAAGGCAGACACCTTACCTCTAGCACCACCTCACCGGCCCCTTTTTTACTTTCCTTACTCAAAAAAAAAAAAAAAATCCTGTTTTTCAAAATAATCTGAAAAGTTTCTTTTTTTTTTTTGATTTTTGTTTTTTTGGGCCACACCTGGTGATATTCAGGGGCTATGCACTCAGAAATCGCTCCTGGCTTGGGGGGACCATCAGGGACACTGGGAATCAAACCAAGGTCTGTCCCAGATCAGCCATGTGAAAGGCAAATGCCCTACCACTACACTATCACTCCAGTCCCTGAAAATTTTCTTAAAACCAAACAACTGCCCTAGATAATAAGAACTATTGATTCTCAGGATCCCCCTGTGCCCCTTTAGACATACTGAGAGAGATCTTCCCAAAAAAGCACCAAAATGGGCCGGAGAGATAGCATGGAGGTGGGGCGTTTGCCTTACATGCAGAAGGACGGTGGTTTGAATCCTGGCATATGGGATGGTCCCCGAACCTGCCAGGAGCGACTTCTGTGCGTAGAGCCAGGAGTAACCCCTGAGCGCTGCTGGGTGTGACCGCTGCTTCCAGATTTTTGGAAGCCCACTCATGGCCATGCCCAGGTTAAGAACCAGGAAGATAAATTAAGAAAATTTTTTTGATTCTTCACAATTTTAGCTCTGACTCACAGAACTAAAATATTCATAACTAGACATGAAAACTCTTGTAAAGCCAACCCTACACAGTTTGATAGTTTGAGGGCTGGACAGATAAGATAGGGTAGTTAAGGTCCTTGCCTTAAATGCTGCCAACCCTACCTCTATCCTACAGCACATGGGCTCTTTCGGATTGATCCCTAAGCACATAGCCAGCTGTATGCTCTGAGCGGAAGCACAAACACAAAATAAGAAGTTTGCTTATTTTTTGTTGTTATTTTTAAAGGAGCCCACTCCTGGCTGTGCTCAGAGTACCAAATGTAGTGTAGGGAATGAAACAGTGTCCCACTGTCCTAGGTCTCCAGCCCTGATAGTGTTTCTTAAGCAATATTCATTCACCAAAATTTTACATTATACCAGCAGTACTTCTTGTCTGGTTTTCATTTTGGGAGGGCACCAACAGTTCTGTGGAGCTAGTTCCTCCTGGGGTTCATGGAGAACCATAAAAGCAATTGGGAATACAACCTAGGTCTACAGCATGTGCTCAGCTCATTCAATTATCTCTCGTTTACTAGCAGTATTGTAAAATGGTGTACACAACTAGTAATGCCAATGAACACAATACTGTCATTTATAAAATAATTTCATAGGTATTAGTATTTCAACCTCTCTCTGGTCCTGGCAACATAAGCAGAGTATTAGGTTCTTATTCAGTGTTGGCCATTTCTAGAGCTGAGAACATGATTTCTCATACTTCAAAAAGAGCTCCTTTAGCAGAAATAAAAGGGAAAGCCACTCATGGTCACATTTTATTGTAGGCCAGGAAAGAAACGTTAATATATGTAAAATGTATTGCTTAACATTGCTGGGTTTTTTTCTTTTTCCAGAGTAGTAAAATGATCAGACTTACTTAGGACTAAATAACAAAATGATATTTTGTTTTGTTTTGTTTTTTGTTTTTTATTTGGGGGGTGCCACACCCGTTTGATGCTCAGGGGTGGGTTACTCCTGGCTATGCGCTCAGAAATCGCCTCCGATTTGGGGGGACCATATGGGACACCTGGGGATCAAACCTCGGTCTGTCCTAGGCTAGCCTTATCTCTAGCGCCACCTCTCCGGCCCCGATATTTTGTTATTTTATGGAGCATTTCTCCTCTCATCTTTTTTTGTTAATATATTAAATACATGGTGTTGAAATTTTAAATAAAAGAATTCAAGGTTTAAATAATGTAATTGTTTTGTTTTGGGGTTACACCCGGTGGCGCTCAGGGATTACTCCTGACTGCACTCAGAAGTTGCTCCTGACAGGTAGAGGGGGACCTCTGGATTGGCTGCATGCAAGGCAAAAGCCCTACCGCTGTACTATCTCTCTGGCCCCCAAAACATGTAATTTTTTTTAAAGCAAAATATTTTTTAAATGTTTAGGGTGTTAAAATATTTCCTTCTATATGTTAAATAAGTGACAGTAAAGTATTTTGATTCTCTAAGATTCTTTTTGAATTTTTAACTTCATTACCTTTTTTTTTTTTTTTTGGTCTGGTTTGTCCAGTTTGGGGCCTCACCTAGCAGTGTTCTAGGCTGAATCCTAGCTCGTCGCTTAAGGATCACTCTTGGCAGGCTTGAGGGACTGTATGGGATGCGAAAGTTCAAACCTGGGTTGGCTGCATGCAAGGCAAGCACCCTACCCTCTGTACTACCACTCCAGCCTCTATAACTTGTCAAAAAAGAAATGGTCGGGAGCAATTAATTCCTAAGTGCAGTGGTGCCAGGAGTAAGCTGGCCCCAAATCAAAGCAAACAAAAATAAAAGTGGAAATCTGTTTAGATATCCAGGCACGCCCTACCAGAAGCAAGTCATAACCAGTGAGCTTAAGGATATCACACCATGAAACAGCGGTTTGATGAAGAGCCGATAACTGCACATAGAAGGGCTGCAACTTCCAAGCAAAATCCCCAAGACCCTAAAATAAATTCCACGTTCAAAAGCAAGGACAGGAACATAAAATCGACAAAACCTTGTTTTCTTCTGCTAATAAATAGGAAATGTGTGTGCGTGCATGTGTGTGAGTTACCCTGCCAGATTAAAAAAAAAATGTACCACTATTATTAAATGTATACTTTTTCTTTTGGGGCCACACCCTGCGGTGCTCTGAGTTTTATTCTCTAGTTCTGTGTTCAGGGATCTTTCCTATTGGGGTTCGGGGACCATCCGGGTGGGTGTCTGGAGATTCTGTATGTAATGCAAGCGCCCTACCCCTTGTACTGTCTGGCCCCCAAATGTGCCACTATTAGTAAATGTATACTTTTTCTTTTGGGGCCACACCCTGCGGTGCTCTGAGTTTTATTCTCTAGCTCTGTGTTCAGGAATCTTTCCTATTGGGGTTCGGGGACCATCCGGGTGGGTGTCTGGGGATTCTGTATGTAATGCAAGCGCCCTACCCCTTGTCCTCTCTGGCCCCCAAATGTGCCACTATTATTAAATGTATACTTTTTCTTTTGGGGCCACACCCTGCGGTGCTCTGAGTTTTATTCTCTAGCTCTGTGTTCAGGGATCATTCCTATTGGGGTTCAAGGACCATTCAGGTGGGTGTCTGGGGATTCTGTATGTAATGCAGGCGCCCTACCCCTTGTCCTCTCTGGCCCCCAAAAGTGCCACTATTGCAGAACAGAAACCCAGTCATCTGGTGTGAAAGAACTGGGGCTGGGGGGAGCGCTGCGGGGCCAGGAGCTGGGATCTCTCAAGGGCTCTCTTGAGCCTCCAGTGGGGAGAAGTGTGGGGGCTCAGGGGGACCCCCTAGACACCCCTAGACACCCAGAAAGGGGCAGGCACGGCGGCAGCCCCTTCTTGCAGTGCCAGGGAGAGAAGACGGACTCTCCAGGGTCGGGAAAGGGCCGAAGCCGAGAGCCTGACAGGTCACCGGTCCAGGAGCAAAGCCAGGCAGGGAGCTTAGGGCGACGGACTCCCAGGCCGGTGCACCTTTCTCCTGCCACCGTGGTCGTGCAAAGCGAAGAGGCGAGCTTGGGGGCTTGGGAATGCAGAAGAGCCGAGCGCTCCGAGCGGGGTCGGGGGCGCAACACCCCGGCCCCATGGGGGGGGGGGGTGCAACCTGCAGCGATTTGCAGCCTCCAGGGTTGCAGCGCAGCCAAGCCAGCAGGGTCCCCGGTGCGGGCCCCGCAGGTCACCCCGCCAGCCCGCCCGGGAGACGACGGATGCGCTGCGGATGCTCAGGGGCCGCCGGCCACGAAGCCGCTCACCTCAGCCTCCGCCTCGCGGCCTCTTCGGGGCCTCCCGGGACGTCGCAGGACCCTTAAAGCCGCCGCGACGGTGGGGTCTGGGGTCGGTGCTCGCGGAGGCAGAGCCGGGGGGCCGCGGGCACGAACCCCAAAAAAGAGGCGTCCCTCTTCGGGGCGGGACGCTGGGCCGGCCTCGCACAGCACCCTGGGAATTGTAGTTTCCGGGCCCGCTTCCTTTTCCCTCCCACTGTGTGGGTGGCCCCACGCGCACGCGCAGATTAACGCGACTCCGGGGCGAGGCTTGAGTCGCTCCGAGCCTGCGCGCGGCACCCTGGGAAGTGTAGTTTCTGGTCCCGCTTCCTTTTCGCTCCCGCTGCGTGGGTGGCCCTACGCGCACGCGCAGAATTGACGCGACTCCGGAGACGGGGCCTGAGTCGCTCCGAGCCTGCGCGCGGCACCCTGGGAAGTGTAGTTTCCGCCGACTCCGACGCCTCCAACGCGTCTTTAGCTCTTCCCGTTTCAGGAGCCCAGAGCGCTGTCGCTGGTTACTGGACTCCGGGGGCGGAGCCTAGAGCGGGGCGCCTCAGCGGCGCCTGCGCAGAGCATCCTGGGAAGTGTGGTTTCAGCCTGCTGCTGGGTTCCAGCTGGGTTTACCCTAGTGCAGACCCAGTTTTTAGTTTAGTTTAAGCATAGTTATTTAGTTTATTGCTTAGCTTAGCTTAGTTTAGCTAGTTTCCCCTCCATGGACTGGCCATCCTGTGAAGTTCTTAGAGTGATGATGCGTACCTAAAAAAGATAGATGGGGGCTGGGCGGTGGCGCTAAAGGTAAGGTGCCTGCCTTGCCTGCGCTAACCTTGGACGGACCGCGGTTCGATCCCCCGGTGTCCCATATGGTCCCCCAAGCCAGGAGCAACTTCTGAGCACATAGCCAGGAGTAACCCCTGAGCATTATCGGGTGTGGCCCAAAAACCAAAAAAAAAAAAAAAAAAAAAAAAAAGATAGATGGATGGGGCAGGAGATGTATGGATGGATAGGACTTGAGCTTTTTTTTTTTTTTTGGGGGGGGGGGTCACACCTGACAGAGCTCAGGGCTTCCACCTGGCTCTACACTCAGAAATCGCTCCTGGCAGGCTCGGGGGACCATATGGGATGCCGGGATTCGAACCACCGACCTTCTGCATGCAAGGGAAACGCCCTACCTTCATGCTAAATCTCTGGTCCCAGGACTTGGGCTTTTATTCACTCCTCTCTTTCTCCACCGGCTGCATTGAGGATATATATGCAAGCACCTGCTTGACCTATGCACATTCTAGCCACAACCCATTCTAGCAAAAACGAGCTTTCAATTTACCAGAGACTAAGACAACTCAGAAAACAGTGCTTTGATGATGCTTTGCTGGGACAACTTCAGGCTTTCTCAGTTCTAATGACCCCGTTTAGAAAGAATCAACCTCATGTACACTGAAGATCATTAACAAGGCGTTTTGGGGGCCGGAGAGATAGCATGGAGGTGAGACGTTTGCCTTTCATGCAGGAGGCCATCGGTTCGAATCCCGACGTCCCATATGGTCCCCCGTGCCTGCCAGGAGCAATTTCTGAGCCTGGAATAACCCCTGAGCACTGCTGGGTGTGACCCAAAAACCACCACAACAACAACAACAACAAAAAAGGCGTTTTGGTTTGGGGCCACGCCTACAGGTGTTCAGATATCACTCCTGGCCTTCTTTGAGGAGACATTTAATCTGTACTATCTCTTTGACCCTTAACACATTTGTGTGTGTTGATTTTTCTTATTTTAAAAAAGGATGTCTTAGGGACTAAAACAACAGTACAGTGAATAGGGCATTTGCTGGGATTCGATCCTTGACACCCTATATGGTCTAGAGCTCTGCCAGATGATTCCTGAGAACAGACAAAAGTAAACCCTGAGCACAGCTGGGTGTTCTCTCACTCCCCACTTTAATGGTATTTTAACTATTAGAGGCCTACAGATATGGATTACTGTGAAGTCTGAGTTGGAGCTCAAGGTCAGGCCAGCACCTGCAAGTGCGATTCCCAGCACAAGTGTGCAACCCCTTGCACAATCACCAAGTGTTCTGCAACCTCCAGTTGTGTCAAGTCTGCAGTACCCTGCCCAGGTGTGCAGCCAAGAGGGCACTCCTCATCTTGGTGACTATACAGCAAACAGCAGAGATGAAGGAGGGCTACATTATTTCTGATGTAAAAACCCTAAATAACTGCTTGATTTTTTTTTAATTTCTAGGCAAAATCAACTTCTTATATCAAAATAATGAAATAGTTCTTAATATTTGAAGATGTTTCTCTTCAAATCTTTATAGTTTGCAAATTGTCTCAGATAAATACAAGGCTAATTTTAAACTATGCGCTAAAAATGTATATAAGATTTATCTGGAAACATGTTAGTCAACATATATCTAATAGTTTCATTTTCTTATAGAATTTTGGAGGACGCACCCAGTGATGCTCAGGGGTTATTCCTGGCTTTGCACTCAAGTCATTCCTGGTGGTGTTTGGGGGACCATATGGAATGCCGGGGATCAAACCCAGGTCAGCCTTGTGCAAGACAGATGCCTTACCTATTGTGCTATTGCTTTGGCCCAATCTTACAGAATTTTTATAGTAAAGTATTTCTTTTATTTTGGGAATAGTTTTCTGGAGGCCCCTTTATGTGATGCTCAGGACTTATCCCAAAGTGGAATGGGGATGCCTCATGTGGTAAAGATCAACTACAGCTACACTAGTACTTTGAGGTTTGTTTATTATTGTTTGCTTTGGCTTTAGGACAACCTCCTCCAGTGCTCAGAGCTTACTCCTCATTTTGCACTCAGGGATCACTCCTGGCCTGAGTTGGGGGACATTATGGGATACTAGGGATTGAACCCAGGTCAGCCAGATGCAAAGCAAGCTCCCTACCCTCAGTAGGGCTCTCACTGGCTCTCACACTAGCCCTTTGGATTAGCTCCCTCCCCATCCTAAGTATTTCTGGTTTTGTTTTGTTTGTTTGTTTGTTTGGTTGTTGGTTTTTGGGCCACATCCGGCGGTGCTCAGGGGTTACTCCTGGCTGTCTGCTCAGAAATAGCTCCTGGCAGGCACGGGGGACCATATGGGACACCGGGATTTGAACCAACCACCTTTGGTCCTGGATCAGCTGCTTGCAAGGCAAACACCACTGTGCTATCTCTCCCGGCCCAGTATTTCTGTTTAATAGAAATTAAATTGACTATGCACTATCTCAAAAATGCTTTTAGAGAAGAGCCAGATATATTGTACAGGGGGAAAGTACTTGAACATTACTGACCCAGGTTCTATCCCTGTCACCCTATTTGGTCTCCCCAACCCCACCAAGAGTGATTCCTAAGCACAGGGCAAGGAGTAAGTCTGAGCACAACTGAGTTTGGCACAAAACCAACAATAGCAAAAACAAACAATAAACAAGGTCCTTTCACTAGAAATTCCATCCTCTCCCTAAATCCTATGAATCAGAACTGAAAAGGATCTGACATCTGTAGGCTCACTGACTGGCTGTATCTTGGTCTGGATAAATTGCAAGTTTTTACCTCAATCAATGTTCACATTATTATTTTTATGTTTGCATTTTAAAGTCCTTATCTCTAATTCTGGTATAAATATTCTGTGATAACTAGAAGAACTTCAATCCTGGACTACAGAGAGATTAAGAAAGACTAACAAAGGGGCCGGAGCATAGCACAGTGTAGGGCATTTGCTTTGCACGCGGCTACCCAGGGCAGACCTGAGTTCGATCCCAGGAGCAATTTCTGAGTGCATAGCCGAGAGTAACCCCTGAGCATCACCAGGTGTGGCTCAAAAACAAACAAACAAACAAAAAACAATAAAAAATAAAACAAAGAAAGACTAACAAAAATTAACAAAGCACAGAGATAGGAGTAACCTCTGAGTACTACTGGGTGTGGGCCCTACTAAGAAAGCATTAGCAAATCAAATTCAGTAAATTCTCAATAGATCATACAATATGGAAATGTGCTTTAGTTTTTTTTCCCCAGGCATCTGTAGATAGTTCAACATATATAGTTCAATCAGTGTATCAATATAATACAGTATAATAAGAGAAAAATACGTAAGATTATTAAGAGAGACAGAAATATATTGAAGATATTCTGTACCTATTTATGATTTAAAAAACTCAATAAAATTGGATAGGACATATCTCAACATGTTAAATGTCACATACTCTAACCCTACAGTTAATACCATATGCCATGGTGAAATTTAGCTTTTTGTTTTTCTTCTTTCTCTTTCCCCCCTTTTTTTTGTCTGTGTTTTTGTATTGCACTCATTGGTTTTGGGATCTATTCCCAGCACAGTGGATAGGGCTTACTCTCTGATAAGGCTAAAGAGACCATGCGTACCATGCAAAGCACACTCTTCAGCACTTCATGCTATCTCTCTAGTCTTAAAATATTTGAAATAAGAAAAATTTGGTAATGATGGCATTACCACTTCTATTTCCTTTAGTATTGGAAGTGTAAGCCATAGTTAGGCAACCACAAAAATAAATTCAGATCAGAAAGAAACATTGAAACTATTATTATTTAAAGATGATATTATAACATATAAAATCCTAAAGATCATTAAAATGGCAGTAATATTAATGAGTTTAACAAATTGATTACAAAATCTCGGGGCCCGAGAGATAGCACAGCGGTAGGGCATTTGCCTTGCATGCAGATGGACGGTAGTTCGAATGCCGGCATCCCCTATTGTCCCCCGAGTCTACCAGGGGCGGTTTCTGAGCGCAGAGTCAGGAGTTACCCTGAGTGCTGCCGGGTGTGACCAAAAACCAAACCAAAACAACAACAACAACAACAAAACCCCAAAACAAAACAAAACAAAAACCCAACAAAATCAGTTGTATTCCTGTATGAAAAAAAAAACCTATGTAAGATTACATGCAAGCAAAAGAATCAAATCCCTAGAATTAAATGTCACAAAAGAAGGGGATCTGTCTAACAAAAATTGTAAAATAGTTGTAAAACACAGAATATACAGAAGATAATGAGATAGAAAGACATTTTATTATGTACATGGGAAAGATGAATAAAATTAAAAATGTCATTCTTCAAGAAATGATATTCAATTTTAATGCAATTGCAATCAAAATGATTTTTTTGTGTTTTTTTTTTTTTTTGTTTTTTTGGGGGGGTTACAGCAGGCGGCACTCTGGGGTTACTCCTGGCTCTGCATTCAGAAGTCGCTCCTAGCTGGCTTGGGGGATCATATAGAATGCCGGGAATTGATCCAGAGTTCGTCCTGGGTTGGCCACGTGCAAGGCAAATGCCCTAGCACTTTGCTATCTCTTCAGCCTTCTCAAAATGATTTCTATAAAAATATGAGAGGAAAAACCTTAAGGTATGTAAGAAATTTTTGAAGATACTTGAATAGTTATGACAATCCTGAGGAAGAAAAATAAATATGGAGGTGCTTTGTATAGCCATCAGGGAGAATTACCGTTTAAATGAAGTTTTAGAAGCAAAAGAGCAATTGCAGACTTTTAGAAACAAAAGAATCAGTTGAAGAAGAAATTGCAGGACGGTAGCCACCTGCCTTGGTGGTTTAAATAGTGGAAAAGATTTGGTTCAGGTCCCTACTAGTTTCCACTGTGTAGCAGAGAAGCACCATCTGTTAGAGCAAGGACTTCTAAAGGAGAGTCATGGAAGGAACAGAAGATCTGCTGTGTCTGCTCTCATGCATCCCAGATCAGATAAGGGAAATGGTCCTCAGGGCCTGGAAGTTACTGCCCTCCACTTACTCTCAGACATTTGCCTTATGGCCTAATGAGATACTTGACTCTGCTTGAAAAGGTTTGAAGAGATGGTGGACAGAGTTTCCTTCCTTACTGAAAATAAGTTGGGCTTTAAATATGATTTTTTTATCGTTTGCTTGGATTTGTTTAAGGGCCACATCCAGTTGTGCTCAGACTTACTCCTAACTCTATGTTCAGGGATCACTACTGGCTGTGCTTGGGGGACCCCAGTAGAATGCATGCAAGGCAAACATTCTACTTGCTGTACACAGAGCTTAGGCCCTCCTTATATGTGTTTTTTAATTTTCTTATTCCCCATTTAATAATATGACTTGCTAAGTAAAAATTATTTATATTTGGGCCTGGTGAGGTGGCGCTAGAGGTAAGGTGTCTGCCTTGCAAGTGCTAGCCAAGGAAGGACTGCGGTTCGATCCCCTGGCATCCCATATGGTCCCCCCAAGCCAGGGGCAATTTCTGAGCACTTAGCCAGGAGTAATCCTTGAGCATCAAATGAGTGTGGCCCAAAAAACCAAAAAAAAAAAAAAAGGGGGGCCGGCGCAGTGGCACTAGAGGTAAGGTGTCTGCCTTGCCTGTGCTGGCCTAGGACAGACCACGGTTCTATCCCCCGGCGTCCCATATGGTCCCCCAAGCCAGGAGCAACTTATGAGCGCATAGCCAGGAGTAACCCCTGAGCATCACCGAGTGTAGCCCAAAAACCAAGAAACAAAACAAAACAAAACAAAATTTATATTTAACATTATAGAGGTTGCAGACTGCCCCAGCTTATTTCTTTGTTTCAGATGTTTCTTTTCCTTGTAGTTTTGAATTTCTCATATTCAAAAGAAATATTAAATTGGCAGCAGCAAAAATAGAAATATTAAATTGTATTATTTGTGTGTAGAGACTTTCATCCAGAGCAAAACTACTGCAGCAGAGGAGACATAAATTCAAAAAGCTTCTGCTGTTCAGTAAGACATTAACCCACTGAGGGCTTATATTCATACTAGCAGTGGAGGGGGTATTTGTTTTTTTTTTCAGGAAAAGGGGATTTGCAAAGTATTGTACAGATTTAATGCAATCCCTCTAAAGATACCCATGACATTCTTCAAAGAAGTGGATCAAATACTCCTGAAATTCATTTGGAACAATAAACACCCGCAAATAGCTAGAGCAATCCTTAGGAAAAGGAACATGGGAGGCATCCCTTTCCCCAACTTTAAACTGTATTGCAAAGCGATAGCCATTAAAACAGCATGGTACTGGAATAAAGACAGACCCTCAGATCAGTGGAATAGATTTGAGTATTCAGAGAATATGCCCCATATATACAATCAATTAATTTTTGATAAAGGGGAAAGAAATGCAAAATGAAGCCAGGAAAGCCTCTTCAACAAATGGTGTTGGGACAAATAGTCAGCCACTTGCAAAAAAGCAAACTCGGACCTCCATCTCATATCATGCACAAAAGTCAAATACAAATGGATTCAAGACCTTGATATCAGACCTAAACTATAAGATATATAGAACAACACATAGGTAAAACACTCCATGACATTGAGACTAAAGAAATCTTCAAGGAGGAAACAGCACTCTCCAAAAAAGTGTAAGCAGAGATAAACCAATGGGAATATATCAAACTGAGAAGCTTCTGCACCTCAAAGGAAATAGTGCCCTTGCTACAAAAGTCACCCACAGAATGGGAGAAACTATTCACCCAGTACCCATAAGATAAGGGGCTAATATTGAAAATATACAAGGTACTGACAGAACTTAACAAGAAAAAACCATGTAACCCCATCAAAAAATGGGAGAAGCAATGAACAGACAATTTCTCAAAGAAGAAATACAAATGGCCAAAAGGCACATGAAAAAATGCTCCACATCCTAATCATCAGCAAGATGCAAAATCAAAACAACAATGAGGTAACATATCACACCACAGAGAATGGCAAACATCACAAAGAATACATCACAAAGTGCTGGTGGGGTGTGAGGAGAAAGAAACTCTCATTCATTGCTGGGGGGAAAACAGTATGGAGATTCCTCAAAATACTGGAAATTGAGCTCCCATGTGATCCAGCTAAACCACTCTTAGGAATATACCCTAGGAACACAAAAACAGAATACAAAAATGCCTTCCACACACCTATATTCATTGCAGTGCTTTTTACAATAGCTAGACTCTGGAAACAACCAAGATGCCCTTCAAAAGATGAATGGCTAAAGAAACTGTGGTACATATACACAATGGAATATTATGCAGCCTTCAGGAGAGATAAAGTCATGAAATTTTCCTATATATGGATGGACATGAGATCTAATATGCTGAGTGAAATAAGTCAAAGGGAAAGAGGTAAATACAGAATAGTTTCACTCATCTATAGGTTTTTTTGGGGGGATGGGTCACACCTGGCAGCGCTCAGGGGTTACTCCTGGCTCTACGCTCAGAAATCGCTCCTGGCAGGCTGGGGGACCATATGGGATGCTGGGATTCGAACCACCGTCCTTCTGCATGCAAGGCAAACATCTTTTTTCTTGGGGGGGGTTTGGGCCACACCCGGCGGTGCTCAGGGGTTACTCCTGGCTGTCTGCTCAGAAATAGCTCCTGGCAGGCATGGGGGACCATATGGGACACTGGGATTTGAACCAACCGCCTTAGGTCCTGGATCGGCTGCTAGCAAGGCAAACGTCGCTGTGCTATCTCTCTGGGTCCGCAAGGCAAACATCTTACCTCTACACTATCTCTCTGGCCCTTTCATCTATAGGTTTTAAGAGAAACAAAAGACATTATTGTAATAATGCCCAGAGACAACAGAGATGAGGGCTGGAGGGACTGGCTCTCACCACAGAGTGTTGAATTTAGTTAGAGAGATGACTACACTAGCTATCATGACAATGTTAATGAATGAGAGAAGTAGAATGCCTGTCTCGATTACGGGCAGAGGGTGGGGAAGGAGGGAGCTGGGGGCATTGGTGATGGGAAGCTTGTACTGGTGAAGGGTGTGTTCTTTTTATTACTGAAATCCAACTACAATCATGTTTGCAATCATAGTTCTTAAGGGAAAAACAGTCCTTATAAAAAAATGAAAGTGGGACTTGCAGTTCACCCCTAGTGGTGGCCAGGGATCATTCCTGACAATAGGCTGTTTCTATGTGGAGCAAAAATCAAACCTGTCAGCCAAAGTAAGCTTCACTTATGAGATTCGTCCCTCCAGGTTTTTCTTGTCTTTATCTATCTATCATCTATCTATCTATCTATCTATCTATCTATCTATCTATCTATCTATCTATCTATCTATCTATCTATCTATCTATCTATCTATCTATCTATTTTTTTAATTTGTTTGTTTTTGGGCCACACCCATGATGCTTAGGGGTTACTCCTGGCTATGTGTTCAAAAATTCTTCCTGGCTTGGGGACCATATGGGATGCTGGGGGATCGAACTGTGGTCTGTCCTAGGCTAGCGCATGCAAGGCAGACCCCCTACACCCTGTACCACCACTCCAACCCCTCTTTATCAATATTTATTTCTTTTTAATAATAAAGCTTGTGTTTTGTTTTGTTTTGTGTTTTGATTTGGGGCCACACTCAGCGGTACTCAGGGGTTACTCCTGGTTCTGCGCTCAGAAATCGCTCCTGGTTCAGAGGACCTTATGGAATGCTGAGGATCAAACCCAGGTCTGTCCTGGGTTAGCTGGCCTGCCACTGTGCCACCACTCCAGCCCCTAATAATAAAGAATTAAAAAAACATTCCCACTGACACTTCATCTCTTTCTTTTTTTTTTTCTTTTTGGTTTTTGTGCCACACCTGGCGGTGCTCAGGGGTTACTCCTGGCTGTCTGCTCAGAAATAGCTCCTGGCAGGCACGGGGGACCATATGGGACACTGGGATTCGAACCAACCACCTTTGATCCTGGATTGGCTGCTTGCAAGGCAAACCAACCACCTTTGGTCCTGGATCGGCTGTTTGCAAGGCAAAGCCACTGTGCTATCTCTCCGGGCCCTCATCTCTTTCTTTAAAAGCTGATTGTTTCTGTAGCTGGGCTGTTCTGGGAACCTGTATTGCTGTGAACCTGCCTGAAGGCCTGGCCATGCCTTCTTGGGTCACTCCTCCCAGCTATCTCACATCTTTTGTTTCAGCTTAACCTTGGCCACTTGAGTTTACCAACAACCTTTCACATTAATATTCCCAGTGACCAGGGTATAAAGAATCTCTGCCTTGGCTCTTTTATCTCTATTGAATTTCAGCACGTAGAAATTCAAGACAACTTGAATTTCCACTTTCTTTCTAGTCTCAGTTCCCTCAATGCCACAGCCCACATTTCCCTCTTCACTCCACAAAACATTCTTTGTCATTCTTCTATTTGTTAATAAACTACCCAACAATTCACCAGTCAACATTCCATTATTGGATGGGTCACTGGGTTCAGTGGGTTGAGTCTTGGATTTATTTTGTAGAGATCTGGTGGGAGGAGTATACTGGGAGGTGGTAGGTATGTGCAGGGATTGAGGAGTGTGGATGTGTGGATGGGGGTTGTGGATCATGGGGAGTTTCAGGGAAGATTGAGTCACACAGGGGAGCTCAGAGATTAGTCCTTGCTTTGCACGCTGGGATAACTTCTGGTAGGTTTCAGGGGACCAAGTGGGGTGCTGGGTATCAAACCTGGGTTGACCCCCATGCAAGGCAAGCAGCTAAATCCTTGTACTATCTCTCTGAACCCAGTTGTAGAGATCAAAAAAATTCTTTTGACATGCTAAATAAAAAATAAAAATTCCTTTGGAGTTAGAGAAATAGCACAGCAGGAGGGTGTTTGCCTTGCACTCAACCAACCCAGGACAGAGGGTGATTCGATTCTCACTGGCATCCCATATGGCTCCCTGGGCCTGCCAGGAGCAATTTCTGAGCACAGAGCCAGGAGTAACCCCTGAGCACCGCCGGGTGTAACCCCAAAACCAAAACAATTCCTTTGAGATAAGTTGGATCAACAACACATTTGGGGAGGGGAAAGTATTACTGTTATTTTCTTACCATCTCTATGCAGCAGATTTCACACTAAAAATTGTACCTGGGACTGGAGAGTATAGGAATGAAAGTGCAAACTTTGCCTGTGAGGATTTCTGTTCCATCACCATCCTCTGGGGCTTTGTGGGGTGCAGCCCTGGATTATTGCTAGGAAGGCCTGGGACCCCAGCAATACAGGGACAGAACAACCCACACTACACTAAACCACTGGCCCAGATGGAGCACCTCCAGAAATGTCTTCCAGTCTCTTTCCCCCAAGTACTGCTTGAAATACCAAGCTCAGGGCCCAGAGAGATAGCACAGCAAGCAGCCAATCCAGGACCAAAGGTGGTTGGTTTGAATCCCGGTGTCCCATATGCCCAGCCCCCCACCCCCACCCCGTGCCTGCCAGGAGCTATTTCTGAGCAGACAGCCAGGAGTAACCCCTGAGCACTGCCGGGTGTGGCCCAAAAAACAAAAAAAACAAAAACAAAAACAAAAAGAAGGAAATACCAAGCTCAATGCCCCATGCTTTATAATGTACAACTACTTATCTCCTTAGTCTGTATGGAAAGGTCTCTGCTAAAGTAGGATGTCTTTCTCCACCTTGCAACCGGGGCTTCCTCCTGCTTTACTCCCATGACAGTCAGTTTCACTTAATGGCGTGGACCCAAATCAGGCCAAAATGGAAGTCTTTGGAGAAGGAGGAAAAAGGGAAAAAGGAGAAACAGAAGGAGATGAGAAGGTGAGGTATCCCTCCTCCCCACACTCAGCAGCAAAGTAACTTGTAATGCTCTTAGAGCTCCCTCTGCTGGATCTAGGAAAATGGGTACTAGGATTCCTAGGATACCATTTCCTAAGTGGAAGGAATAGCAACAAAGGAAGCAGCAAACATTAAAAGTATTTTAAACTTTAAAAGTATTTTAAAATGCTCTTGAAAAGTTCATTATGTTCCTAGATCAAAATGAAAGCTTAAAACAACAGTACTAGTCTATAGACGTTGGGTAAAATTAAATTTTCCTTCTAGGAAAAAGCATGACTTTTTAAATGGACACTTTACCTCTGAGACGGTGTGCCCTGGATCATTTCAGAAAGTCGAGGACTGAAATTTATTTACAGCCTACATTTGTTGCTCATTGTATAAGCTTTGGAAAGCTATGAACCTCTCTACTGTATGGCTTTCATTTTGAAGTGAAGTTCATCACGAGAACTTCAAACTTTTTGGTCATAAGCACACAGGAAAACACAAGCTGTAAAAAAACAGTAACAAAACTTGCCAAGTGCAGCCTCCCCTCTTGGCTAAGTCTTGGGAAAGCTACTGTTAGCTAGGTTCTCAGAGCGCCAGCCTGGTATCCTGAGATGGAATGGCTCATAGATACCCTTTCAGAACTTGGTCCAACAACCATCCAGGGGACCAGAGAGATAGCGTGGAGGTAGGGTGTGTTTGCCTTGCATGCAGAAGGACAGTGTTCTGAATCCCAGCATCCCATAATGGTTCCCTGAGCCTGCCAGGAGCTATTTCTGGACATAGAGCCAGGAATAACCCCTGAGTGCTGCAGGGTGTGACCCCCCCCCAAATCCAAAAAACACAATAACCATCCAGGAAGAGACTGCAGAAACAAAGAACAACAGGAACGCAAGGACTGTAAAAGGATAGAATGCAAGAATATAGATACATGTTTTCAGAGTGATCAAAAGAGGGGCCGGAGTGGTGGTGTGAGCTGTAAGGCGTCTGTCTGCCTTGCACACGCTAACCTATGGTCCCCCAATCAAGGAGCGATTTCTAAGAGCAGAGCCAGGAGTAACACCCGAGAGTCACCGGGTGTGGCCAAAAAACCAAAAAACACAAAGTCATATTTGAGTTGGGGCCTGAGGATGGAGCATTTCCTTGCACACAGATGACCTAGGTTCAATACCTGTCACCCATCATGGTCCCCTGAGCCCACTAGGAATGATCCTGAGTTCAGAGACAAGAATAAGCCCTGAACATAGCTGGGAGCAGCCCCAAAACAACAAAATTTAATAAAGGCACTGATATTTACAAAGTTATTCATGATTAATTTACAGGCATACAAGATTCTAACATCACCAGTGTTCACTTCCTTCTACCAATGGCCCCAGTGTTTTTTCCATCCCTCTAACATCCCTCCTCCCATCCTGACTCTATGACAGATACCTATATTTTTTTCTCTTAGGCTCTGTGGTTTACACTATTGTCACTGATTTAGTTTTATGTATACAAATCTACCACCTTCTAGAACCCACTCCTCCTTCAGAGGCCTTCCTCCCATAGAGGAGGAAATTTGTATATTATGAATATTTTTAGATTGTTGGATGTTAACATATATATATATATACACACACACACACACACACATATGTAACCACCACAATAGGCATACATACTCTTATGGACAATGCCCATTGTTGCAATAAAAAAATTTACAACTGCATTGCTTATATTTGAAAAGAGAAAAAATGTGATGAGTGAACCTTAAGAAAAAAAACTTGGGGGGCCGGAGAGATAGCATGGAGGTAAGGCGTTTGCCTTTCATGCAGGAGGTCATCGGTTCGAATCCCGGCGTCCCATATGGTCCCCCGTGCCTGCCAGGAACAATTTCTGAGCCTGGAGCCAGGAATAATCCCTGAGCACTGCCGGGTGTGACCCAAAAACCACAAAAAAAAAAAAAAAAAAAAAAAAAAGAAAAAAAACTTGGGCCGGAGAGATAGCATGGAGGCAGGGAGTTTGCCTTGCATGCAGAAGGACCGGTGGTTCGAATCCCAGCATTCCATATGGTCCCCCGAGCCTGCCAGGTGCTATTTCTGAGTGTAGAGCCAGGAGGAACCCCTGGGAACTGCCGGGTGTGACCCCTCCCAAAAAAAAACCCAAAAAATAAACCCTTAAAAACTTAAAAAAAAATCCCCATCTTTATTGATATACTGTAATTTATAATACCATTAATGATAGTTTTGTGCATACATTTTTCCCACACCAGCCTCCCTAAATTCTGTCCTAGGACCTCTCCCAAGCAGTACTTAGAGCTTACTTCTGGCAGGCTCAAGGAATCATATGTGATACCAGGATTAAATGCAGGGAAGCCACATTCAAGGCAAGTGTCCTAGGTGCACTATTACTGCTCCAGCCCCTACACATAGTTTTATATTAGTGGCCTCTAAGGTGGGTTGGTTGATCTTTCATTCCTTGCAGTAGGCCACAATCTCACTCTGTTCCTTAGACAGCATGAACACTGCGTGTTTATTACAGCTGTCCTGTTCTCCAGCAGTCTCAGACCCTTACATCCCAAGCATTCTGGGGTCCAGGACAGCATTACTTAGTGAACAGAGCTTCTGTTCTGTCTCTGAGTTGTTCCTCTGCTCTCCCTGCTCCTCAACTGTTCCAGCTCCCTCAGTCCCTCAGTTGAAATGTTGTGCTAAAATAAATCAGACACCAAATGTCACATCTTCTATGATTCTACTCATATCTATTACCTAGAACAGGCAAAGCCAGATAAAACAAAAGTAGATTTGGGTTGCCAATGAGTAGGGAGTGATGGACAATCTTTATTAACTTTAATGGCCTACTGATGAAAACACTATGAAGTTAGTGATGATGATGACAAGCTTTGTCGATGAGTAAAAAGCCACTTACATTGATTTGTGAACTTAAGAAAAGAATAGTCTTTAGGGTCCAGAATGATAGCACAGCAGTTAGGCGTTTGCCTTGCTTGTGCCCAACACAGGACAGACCCCAGTTCGAATCCTAGCATCCCATATGGTCCCTCGAGCCTGCCAGGAACGACTTCTGAGCACAGAGCCAAGTGTAAACCCTGAGTGCCTCTGGGTGTGACCAAACAAAACAAAACAAAATAAAAAAAGGAATTGTCTTTAAATCATTTTATCTTGGCACAGTAAAGTCCTTTGCTGGTATATACATTTTCAGATATTATTGCAGCATACAAATTCTATACCTTTTAATTCATTATTTTATTTTTAATTTTTTGGGGGGTTTTTTTGGGGGGTCACACCTTGTGGTGCTCATGGGTTACTCCTGGCTTTGCGCTCAGAAACTGCCCCTGCCAGGCTTGGGGGACCATATGGGATGCCGGGAATCAAACCAGGGTCCATCCTATGTTGGTCACATGCAAGGCAACTGCCTTACCATTATGCTATCACTCCGGTTCCCTTAATTAACTTTTTTTTTTTTTTTTTTTTGGTTTTTGGGTCACACCCAGCGGTGCTCAGGGGTGACTCCTGGCTGTCTGCTCAGAAATAGCTCCTGGCAGGCACGGGGATCATATGGGACACCGGGATTCGAACCAACCACCTTTGGTCCTGGATCTGCTGCTTGCAAGGCAAACGCCGCTGTGCTATCTCTCCGGGCCCTAATTAACTATTTTTGACATGTGTTTTTTACTAACCCTTTGAGTTCTATTTACAGTGCATAATGAAATTAGAAATACTTTTATTTTGTTTTACTTTTTTTTTTTTCTTTCTTTCTTTTTTCTTTTTTGCTTTTTGAGCCACATGCTCAGGGGTTACTCCTGGCTATGCTTTCAGAAATCGCTCCTGGCAAGCAGGCATGGGGACCATATAGGATGCGGGGTGGGGGGGGGATGGAACTGCATCCTAGGTCAGACGCGTGCAAGGCAAACGCCCTACTGCTGCACCACCGCTCCGGCTCCCTTACTTTTCTATTTAAACTTTATTTAATTTATTGATTGATTAATTGATTGATTGCTTGTTAGGCCACACCCAGGGTCACTCAGGAGTCACTCCTGGCTCTGCACTCAGAAATTGCCCCTGGCAGGCTGGGGGACCATAGGGGTGCCAGGGATTGGTCAGGGCCCTTCCTGTTCGGCCACATGCAAGGCAACTGCCCTACTGCTGTGCTCTTTTTCCGGCCCAGAAATACTTTATTTTGAAGTGGAAGCTGGAAGGAAACAGGATAGGGCATTTGGCTGTGATCATTTACAAGGACTGAGCTGCTTTTATTGCTGCCAAGTCCAGCAATGCCGACTTCTGCTGCAAAGTGTTTCTAGAGTGGGCTTCAGTTTCTACTGATCAGTGTGGCTATTGTCCATCATATATCTGCATAAAGAAGGGCACTAAAAGTGAGTGAGGCTTATTCTGTGAGTGCAAGAATTAACCTGCTATTTGTTTACTCATGATAGGTATCAAGAATACCATCCCACTGAAGAGTTTTTTTTTTGTTCCAAAAAGAGTTGTTTAGGGGCCGGCGTGGTGGCGCCAGAGGTAAGGTGCCTGCCTTGCCTGCACTAGCCTAGGATGGACCGCGGTTCCATCTCCCTGCGTCCTATATGGTCTCCCAAGCCAGGAGCGACTTCTGAGCACATAGCCAGGAGTAACCCCTGAGTGTCACCGGATGTTGCCCAAAAACCAAAAAAAAAAAAAAAAAAAGAGTTGTTTGGTTGTACAAGATCTGCATAAAATGTATTCATGAATAAACTTATTACTTTCCCTTTCTTTAAAAATATTTGGAGGTGGCTGGAACAATAGTATATTGTTCCATATATAGCAGGTAGGGTATTTGCTTTGCACAGGGCTGACCCAGGTTTGATCCCCGAGCTTTGCCAGGAGTAATCCCTGAACTCAGAGCCAAGAATAACCCTTGAACACCACTGGGTATAGCCTAAAAACAAAGAAACAAACATGTTTTTTTATGAGTTGAGCCCATGGCATTACATATGCAAAACATGTGTTTTCCCCTCAACTCACAGCTCCTGCTATATGAATTATCTAAAAACAAAAGATCTCTCAGTGCCATGACAACTGAAGGACCCTGGAGTGAGAGAAGTGCCTGCGTGCTCAAGAAAACACTCAAACACTGGCCAGGAGTGACCCTCTGAGTATTGGATAGTGAATAGTCCCTAAGCACTACAGTGTGTGACCGCAAAGCAACCCAAATATAAAAAAAATAATAGATTGCTGGCTCAGGGACACAGTTCAAAAGGCTGGTGCAGGCTTTGTTTGTGGGAGTCTTGGCTTAATACCCAGCACTACATGATCCCTTGGGCACCAGGTCAGGAGTTGCCCCTGAGAACTGCCAGATGTGGTCCCAAAACAAAGAAAACAATTGTTCCAAGAACAGAGATAGCAACGACCTTTCAAAGATTACAATATTTCTCTTTGACCTCCGCTATGGGCATCAAAAACTAACATTGAATCATTAGTATTTACAATGATGAGCAATATCAGTGGGTGTATGGTTGTGTGTGGTGTTGGGGGAGGGATGAGAGGCAGAGAACAAACCCAGTCTCATGCATGAGAAGCATGTGCTTTACTATTGAGTTATGATTTTAGCAGTTTATATTTATTTATTTATTTTTGGCTTTGGGGGTCACAATGATGGAGCTCAGGGCATACTCCTGTTTATGTTGAGGAATAGCCCCTTGAACCACAGTGCTGGGGAGGGAATAATATTTGGCTCTCTACATGTAGTCATGTACCTCAATCCTTGTACTTCTCTCTCTGACTTCCCCATGTTATGGATTTAAATGAATGTTTTTAAAAATAATATTTATTGAGTGTCCAGTATGCACTGAGCTCTGCGGCAGGAAAAGAGAAAATTAGAAACTGGAAAGCAGGGTCTGGAGTGGTGGCACAAGCGATAGGGCATCTGACTTGTACGCACTGATCTAGGACAAACGGTGGTTCGATCCCTCCATGTCCCATATGGTCCCCCAAGCTAGGGGCGATTTCTGAGACATAGCCAGGCGTAACTGTAGAGTTCCAGAGTAGACGGACGAGATTACACAACTGGAATAAAGTTTAATACTTTTATTTTGGGGGGGGGTCACATCCATCAGTGCTCTACGCTCACATCCTGGCTCTACGCTCAGAGATCGCTTCTGGCAGGCTTGGGGGACCATATGGGAGCCAGGATTCGAACCACTATCCCTCTGCATGCAAGGCAAATGCTCTACCTCCATGCTATCTCTCTGGCCCCAAAGTGTAATACTTTAATCCAACTGCCAACAAAACTCCCCAGCTTGGCCAGCCAGGGCCATCTCCCAAGGAGATGAGTCCCACCCAAGGTCATGAGGAAGATTATATAGGGAAGGAATATAGGGAGGTTCCAGCTTTCTGATGATCCTTAAAATTATTGGCTCTTGTCTAGGGGTACCTTCCTACTGTTCCCTTGTCCTTCCCGGATAGGCTACCTGGTATGGCCAGGTAGCTTGGGGCAGAGTCTATGGAAATAGGCTATGAAGACCTACATGTGGCTTTCACCATGTGGTGCTTACAAAATGGTGTCTCTCCCTGCTCAGATCCTAAGAAGCCTGCCATGTGGCTTTCAAAAAATGGAGTCCCTCCTTTTTCAGAATTCAGGTCCTAACAGTAACCCCTGAGCGTCACCGGTATGGCCCAAAAACCAAACCACAACAACAACAACAACAACAACAACCCCCAAACTAAAACAAATAAACAAACAAACAAAAAACAAAACTGGGAAGCAATAGCACAAAGGGTGGGGCGTTTGTTTGCCTTGCACACGGCCAACCCCAATTTGATCCCCAGAAACCCAATCTGGTCCCCCTGCCAGAAGTGATTTCTGAGTGCAAAGCCAGGAGTAACCCCTGAATGCTGCCGAGTGTGCCCCCAAAACAAACAAACGGGAAAGAAGGAAATTTTTAAATATTGGTTAACTACTGAGATTAATGGTACTCATATTTTCCCTCTAAATGGAAATAGTGGCATTTCCATCTTTTTACTGCAGTTTTGCATATTGTGTAGTCAGACCACTTCACTTGACATTGTATGTGCTTGGCATTAAAAGCAGGATAAGAATTCTATTTTCAAAAGGGGCATAGTTAATGGTCAAACTCTTTGCCAAAACAATATTTTATCCCTCCCTGGAGCCTAGGACAATTGAGTACATTCTAAGCAGATGCTTGTTCAGAGAGTGGGCAGCAGGATGTGGGCAGTGTGCTCCCTTAATTTTAAGCAGGATCTTTGTGGATTTTATTATATTAATTAGTGTATTGGCAAGGTTGAATGGGATTTTGTACCAGCAGGTTTCTGCTGATCCTTTAATTTGCAGTTTTTATGACTTTTGTTTTCGTTTCTATTTCATTCTTCCACTCACGAAACACTTCAATCTACCATTAGCTGAAACTCCATATAGTTCCAGAGCTTCAAGGAGTATTGTGCAAAGACTGATGGAGCTGCTGGGAGAAAAAAAAGTTTACTTTCTCTTTGGCATGTTGGTTTGAAAATGGCAGCTATGCTTTATGTGCAATTTGTATATATATATATATATATATATATATATATATATATATATATATATATATACCTTTTTTTGGGGGGGGTCACACCTGGCTGCGCTCAGGGGTTACTCCTGGCTCTGTGCTCAGAAATTGCTCCTGGCAGGCTCGGGGGACCATATGAGATGTCAAGATTCTAACCACTGTCCTTCTGCATACAAGGCAAATGCCTTACCTCCATGCTATTTCTCCGACCCCATATATATATATACCCTTTGTACATACTCTTTGCAGCAGGCATTTGACAATGGGAATGAGCTCAGAAAGTGGTGGTACATGTTGAATAACAGCCCTGGATGGTGATGTATGGAGATATGGATGATGATGGAGGGTGAAGGGGCTTTTATTTGCTGGCCCAGGCCACTCGTCTGCAACCCCCTTCAGCTAGCGGGTCTGCAGGTTCAGTATAGAGGTGGGGAGAAAACTCACAGGCAGGTTTCAGGAGACATCAGCTTTATTCAAGGCCCTAGTCACCACATATGTGGCCTATCATAACCTTTCAAGCCATCTCCATTATAGGCCCTGTCATCTTAACTTGTTTCAGCCATCTCCTGCTGCTTCTCTTTCCATGTCCCTTGCTAAATCCTCCCGATCCATCCTCCCAATCCTCTCTCTGCCCCTCAGGTGATCTTCTTCATACCTCCCAAAGACCCCTCCCAGAAATGGGCAGGTCTTACCCTAAGGCAAATTTATGTAGAAGATGCGGGTGGGGTGACATTACATATTGCAGACTCATCCCAGAGATGTTTATTGAAAGATTATTTAATCTTCTGTGCTGTGGGCAGCTTCTGTCCCACAGCTCCAGTGGGCTCACTTCAGGGAAGTGGATGAAAACATGGAAGGCGAAATATGAGATAAGGGCCCGGAGAGATAGCACAGCGGCGTTTGCCTTGCAAGCAGCGATCCAGGACCTAAGGTGGTTGGTTCGAATCCCTGTGTCCCAAATGGTCCCCCGTGTCTGCCAGGAGCTGTTTCTGAGCAGACAGCCAGGAGTAACTCCTGAGCACCGCCGGGTGTGGCCCAAAAACCAAAAAAAAAAAAAAAAAAAAAAAAACAAAAACAAACAAACAAACAAAAGAAATAAAAAAGAAAAGAAATATGAAATAAATGAGAAATGATGAGATCACACAAAGTATGGGGACAATACGTTCTGGCAAATGTGTGACAACTTTAATCTCCAAGCCAGGAATATTTAAAGGGGTAAAGGGACAGACATACATATGAGAAGAATGCTCACATTTTGTTTCTTTGCCAAGTACAGAAACTTATCAGTGTACAACATTGTTTGATCTTTAAAACAACACACACAGCTCTAGGTGGTTTGTAATCTTAGAATAGAATATAGTTGTTAGGAGTTCAGAGGATAAAAGCAAGGCAAACATTTACATTTCAAAGCAGTTCTCTCTGATCTGGCCCTAGGTGTCAGACTGATGTAAATTAAGAGATTAGCAATGGGGCCAGAGAGATAGTATGGAGGTAGGGCATTTGCCTTGCCTGCAGAAGGAAGGTGGTTCAAATCCTAGCATCCCATATGGTCTCCCGAGAGCCTGTCAGGAGTGATTTCTGAGCGTAGAGCCAGGAGTAATCCCTGAGTGAGAGAGAGAGAGAGAGAGAGAGAGAGAGAGAGAGAGAGAGAGAGAGAGAGAGAGAGAGAGATTAGCAAGAAGCCAGGTTTCCTATAACAAATTTCCTTTACCTAAGGGAACAGGTTTCTTGTTTAGGGGCTAAGGCTAATTTCCTAAATTCTGGTTTTGAAAGGGATAAAACTTACATGAGAGAAGTTCAGAATTATACCTAGTAAGTTCAATAGCCCAGTGCTATACTGGCAAAACCTTTTTGGAGTGTAAATTAGTTAGCAGGTATTCAAGGTGACTAGGGGAAGTCCCTGAAGCAAAGCAGTCCTTTCTGTTACAAACTGCTATGTGTTTAAAGACAAGGAGAGAAGAATTTGTTTTGTTTTTGTTTGTTTTGTTTTGTTTTGTTTTGATGCTGAGTATTCCAAGTAAAGATAAATTTAATCAGGGCTATATTGCCTGTAAAAATCCTTATGTTAGGTTGAGAAAAATATATATATACATATTTATGTATATGTATATATATAAATTAAATGTTTGTAGTAAAGAAGGCAGAATGTCAGTTTCATTAACAGAATATCTCATTCAATTTTCCACTCTGAGAAGGAAGATTCAGTAGGTCTATTGATGAGAGATATCAGGAATCTTCCACTTGAGGGAAAAGACTTCTCATATGCCTGCTGGTAATATTTTCTCAGGAATTGTTGATCAGCTACCCACGCTAAAGTTATGAACCTCTTAGTGGGTCTTCTGACTAAATTCCTCTGGAAATATGAAGATTCTTAATATACTAATGTTGTGACATTTCTGCTCTAGCTTAGACTAGGCAAGTATAAAGTCCAGATCTAGACACCCAAGGCTGGTGAGAAAGAAGACTAGAGGAAATGCATCCAGAAGAAATTTTAGTAGAATTGTGTAATTGAAGTTTGTCAGGGAGATAACAGCATAAAAAGAGCCTCAGAAGGGGGCAGAGCGATAGCACAGCAGAAGGGCATTTGCTTTGCATGCGTCTGACCCAGGAGGAACCTGGGTTCTATCCCAGCATTCCATATGGTCCCCCAAGCCAGGAGCGATTTCTGAGCACTGCACCAGGAGTAACCCCTGAGCATCACCGTGTGTGGTCCCCCAAAACAAAAACAGTCTCAGAAGAAATACTTGCAACATGTACAAGGCCCTCTATTACATTTTTCTTGTTTTAAAAAATATTTTTTCGGGCCCGGAGAGATAGCACAGTGGCGTTTGCCTTGCAAGCAGCCGATCCAGGACCAAAGGTGGTTGGTTCGAATCCTGGTGTCCCATATGGTCCCCCGTGCCTGCCAGGAGCTATCTGAGGAGACAGCCAGGAGTAACCCCTGAGCACCGCCGGGTGTGGCCCAAAAACCAAAAAAAAATTTTTTTTTTCTTTAAATATATTGATGTTGATTCTTAATAGCAGGAGAAGAAAGCCATCACTTACATTTTGTGAATGTAAATTTAAGAGAGAGAGAGAGAGAGAGAGAGAGAGAGAGAGAGAGAGAGAGAGTGAGTGTGTGTGTGTGTGTGTGTGTGTGTGTGTGTGTGTGTGTGTGTGTGTAAATAGGATAAACCTATGTAGATCAGTATTAAGGAAACTACAGAGATAAAGGAGGACTTGGGATGGATTCTTGTTTAACCTAAAAGAAAGTGAAGGAGGACCCTTGCAAATTCTTGCTTGTCATTGTAAGGGCTGAGATCAAGAACAGTAAGTGAAAAAAATAAAAAAAAATAAGTGCTGGTGGGGATGTGGGGAGAAAGGAACTCTCATTTGCTGCTGGTGGGAATGCCATCTAGTCCAGCCTTTATGGAAAACAGTATGGAGATTCCTCAAAAGACTGGAAATTGAGCTCCCATGTCATCCAGCTATACCATTCTTAGAAATATATCCTAGGAACACAAAAACAGAATACAAAAAAGCCTTCCACACACCTATATTCATAGTAGTGCTATTTACAGTAGCCAAAATCTGGAAACAACTAAGATGACCTTCAACAGATAAATGACTAAAGAAACTGTGGTACATACACACAATGAAATATTATGTAGCCTTTAGGAAAGATAAAGTCATGAAATTTTCCTATACACGGAATCTATTATGCTTAGTGAAATAAGTCAGAGGGAAAGAGAGACACACAGAATAGTCTCACTTATTTATGGGTTTTTTAAAAAAAATAAAAGACAGAGCAGGAGAGATAGCATGGAGGTAAAACATTTGCCTTGCATGCAAAAGGACAGTGGTTTGAATCCCTGCATCCCATATCGTCCCCCTTGCCAGCAGGGGCGATTTCTGAGCACAGAGCCAGGAGTCACCCCTGAGCACTGCCGAGTGTGACCCAATAAACAAACAAACAAACAAAAAACAACAACAACAAAGAAAAATAAAAGACTTCATTGTTATAATACCCAGAGATGAGAGCTGGAAGGACTGGCTCACAATATGAAGCTCACCTCAAGGAGGGGTGAGTGCAGTTAGAACCCTAAAGTACCATGACAATGTTAATGAGTGAGAGAAGTAGAATGCCTGCCTGGATTACAGGCAGGGGGTGTGGGTGGAGAGATACAGGGTACATTGATGGTGGGAATGTTGTACGGGTGAAGTTCTTTTTGTGACTAAAACCCAACTACAGTCATGTTTGTAATCACGTTGTTTAAATAAAGGTAAAACACACACACAAATAAAAATAAAACACAGTATGGTAATAATACCCAGGACAATAATAGTTGGAAATGATAACTCTGGACAAGAACTGGTGCTGAGGGGCCCGGAGAGATAGCACAGTGGCGTTTGCCTTGCAAGCAGCTGATCCAGGACCAAAGGTGGTTGGTTCCAATCTGGTGTCCCATATGGTCCCCCGTGCCTCCAGAAGCTATTTCTGAACAGACAGCCAGGAGTAACCCCTGAGCACCGCCGGGTGTGGCCCCTCTCAAAAAAACAAAAACAAAAAAAAACAAAAACAAAAAAAAAGAACTGGTGCTGAAAGGAGATAAAGTAATAGGTATGTTAACACTAACAATATTGCAAACCACAGTTGCTAAAAGTTGGGGGAGGAAGTGATAGAGAGATAGAGAGAAGGAAGGTGTCTGACATATAGTCAGGCAATGGTCAGGGTGGGTGGGAAAACTGGTGGGAAACTGCACTGGTGAAGGGTGTTGTACATTGCATCAGTACATTGTACTGAAACTCAAGCATGAATTTATTTTGTATCTGTGGGGGAAAAAAACCCGAACAACTCTATTGTGAACAGCTTGGCATACATGGCGTTAAATTAACAAAAAATAAAATGCTAAAAATAGAGTCTAGGTGTTATCCATTTATATTGTGTGTCCAGGAATAACAATATGAAGTCCTTAGCTAAGACATTAGCAATTGCTTTTGTCAGAGAGCTGTGCAAAGTAAACTTGATGTCTTGATGCTGGGACTTAGTGTCAGAAAACAGAATAGAAATAGGGATCAGGGGCCAGAGCGGTAGGGCGTTTGCCTTGCACGAGGCCTATCTCCTACGGACTCCAGTTCGATTCCCGGCATCCCATATGGTTCCCCAACCCTGCCAAGAGAGATTTCTGAGCACAAAGACAAGAGTAACCCTTAAGTGCAGTTGGGTGTGACCCCCCAAAAAAATAAAGGGACCAAACTACATTGACTATGCCTAGAGAACCAAGATTTGGGAAGATGTGGGGTTTCCTGGTGAATGACTTCTATAGGTGAATTCTATTTTTTTTTTTTTTTTTTGCGGGGATTGGGGAGCCGGTAGGCACAATGGCTGTTCTTAGGGTGTACTCCTGACTCTGTGCTCAAGGATCACTACTGGCAGGACTCAGGGGACAGAAGGGATTGAATCAGATTAACGACATGCAAGGCAAGTGTCCTTCTTGCTATACTATCACTCCAGCCTTCTCTAGGAGAATTCTTATGTGAATGGCCGTTTATTGGTTGAGGAAAGGGAAATGGTAGGTGTGAATTTTCCCATTAATGTTCAGGGTGGAAAAGGGAGTGTTTCTCTAGGTATCTGTTTCCAAGTCAAAATGACATGTACTTTTACTTTTCGTAGTGGCAGGTGAATCTGAACTTGGCTTCTTGCAGTCATGAGACTGTTGCAAACAATACCTTGATGCATCTCTTAGGGATTTCTGTTCAACTGTGGTGACTGCAAATTTTCATTTATGCATTGTCTCAAAACTGGAAGGTGAGCTTGAGCAAGTTACTTTTAAAATTGGCAAAGAATTATGTCAATAATGTAAATAGAACAAGGCATTTTTGCCAATTCACAAATAGGGTCTGAATACTTTATCTTTATTATTATTATCTTTTCCCCTGTCAGTAGTCTGTTTATTTCAACCTGCATGGCCTCTTCTTCCAATCTGCTCTCTTCCAAACAGTCTCTAATTTCTGGTGATATGTGGCTTAGACAAACGCCCCAGGCTCTTTTTCCAAACCCACAGAGACCATTCAGCACACAGTGCACTCTTCTGTGATAGGAAACACAGAAAAAAGGCCTCAGTAGCTGGAGTGCCACCTTGCTAGGGCTTTAGGACTGACTTGGATGCTTGCATTCGAAAGTCATGTGGCACTGGGCATATTTAGGTTCTGAAGTCAAGCGTTTTCTCTCAAGCTGGACCCCCATTTTAGCTTCCTCTAGTCAGCACTCATTTTTGCAACTGTTTTCATTATTTTCCTGGGGACATAGGTGAAATCAATGTGGACCCCAAATGAGCGCCTGATTCTAACAGTATGTCAGTAGAATTCAAACTGGACTTCCCATCTCAGTTCAGAAAAGTGTGGATCACCTTACAGACAATATCACAATATAAAATAAAATGCTTCCTACCTTTAGGTATTAATTGAGTACTTGGTCTCTCAAAGACTCTGTTGAATTAGTTCAGATGCCTCAGGTCCAGGAGAGTGATCCTGTGTTTACACTAACTCTCTGGGCCTCTCCCTCAGGCCATCTGACTGCTTTTTGGTTTGTTTGTTTTTTGGGTCACTCCTGGCAGCGCTCAGGGGTTACTGCTGGTTCTACACTCAGAAATCGCTCCTGGTAGTCTTAGGGACCAAATGGGATGCAGGGATTTGAACCACCATCCTTCTGTATGCAAGGCAAACGCCTTACCTCCATGCTATCTCTCCCTGATTTTATAAGACCTAGGAGAGGACACAGTCTTTCCACCATCTTCTTCTCACTTCAAGCCCTGCCTGCCACTTCCTAGAAGTTGTGTGTGAAGAAAGTTTCAAAATGCTAACATACTGAGGTTTAGTGACATGACTTTCAGGCCTCCTTATCCTCTGACACCCCACCAAGTCTATCCCTTGGACAGTATTTGAGCCACTTCCACATCTTCTCAATCTCTTGGTTTCCAATTTACACAGACATTGATAAAGCATTTTTCTTTTTTTTTTTTTTTTTTGGTTTTTTGGTTTTTGGGTCACACCCGGCAGCGCTCAGGGGTTACTCCTGGCTCTACGCTCAGATTGCTCCTGGCAGGCTCAGGGGACCATATGGGATGCCGGGATTCAAAGCACCTTCTGCATGTAAGGCAAATATGTCTTATCTCATTGCTACCTCTCTGGCCCCAATAACACATTTTTTATTTTATTTTTTTGGTACAAAACCCAGCATTCTCCCTGAAAGGAATTCTGGAGAATTCAATTTTTTCCACTTCATTACACTAGAAAAATAGATTTTGAAAGGTCCCAGCAGGGCAGAAACTATTTAGTACAACATTTTGTGAGAAGGTCCTATTTCATTTTTCCTTTGAAGTCTCATTCTTCCTTAGTCCATTTTCTCAAATAGCTTCCAGTCGAACATACTTAAATAACTTTCACAGGCTCCTCAGAGAGAAATGCTTCACTACTGACTCAAATTTGGTTGATTTGGCAATGCTTTCTAATGATCTCTTTTTTTCTGAAAACTTTAATTTGGTGAAGATTCATCACTAGTGTCATTCATTGATCTCTGCTGCAGTGCAAATAAAAGTTAAAATACTTGAAGTCTTCCTACCTTACTGTCCTCATTCCTGCTTATCAAGTCTTGTTACTTGGTTAAGTGAATTCATGGCAAAGAAGGAAAAGGAGGTATATGGTTAAAAGAAGAAGAGGAAGAGGAAGAAAAAGGAAGAGAATAGAAGGAGGCGGCAAATGGTGATGTAGTCTTTATTGCTCTTTCCTTTCTTTGTTTTTTTTTTTTTGGGGGCCACACCCATTTGACCCTCAGAGGTTACTCCTGGCTATTCGCTCAGAAATTGTCCCTGGCTTGGGGGGACCATATGGGACGCCGGGGGATCGAACCGCTGTCTGTCCTATGGTAGCGCTTGCAAGGCTTACCTCTAGCGCCACCTTCCCAGCCCATCTTTCCTTTCTTTGTTCCAAAGGCAATTGAAAGGCTAGTCATCTGTTGTTCCAGTAGAGGACATTGCTTATCCTTTGGAAGAAAATTACTATTTGATGCACATCTGCTGTTGTTTTTTGGACTGAGCCTCACAGTGCTCAGGGTTTACTGTTGGCTCTTTGTTTTGGGATCATTCTTTATGGGACTCGGGGGACGCCATGCAATGCCAGGAATTTAATCTTGGTCAGCTGTATGTGAGGAAAGTTCCTTACCCCTGTATTATTTCTCTGGCCCCAGATACACATTTTTAAGCATTACTTTAGTAAGTAAAAGGTAAGGCAAATTATCAATAAGATAACACTCAAGAAAACATTATAAAAAATAGATTTGGGGGCCAGAGAGATAGATAGCATAGCAGTAGGGAGTTTGCCTTGCATGTGGCCAATCCCAGACGGACTCCGGTTCAATTTCCAGCATCCCATTACATCTCCCATATCCCATTATATCTCCAGAACCTGCCAGAAGTGATTTCTGAATGCAGAGCCAGGAGTAACCCCCGAGAGCAGCTGGGTGTGACCCAAAATCCAAGAAAAAAAGTAATAGATTTTCCTATATTAATCATGTAATTAATAAAAAGGTTTTCTCTTTTTATTTCTTTCACCAGTTTTACTTAGAGAATTTTCACTAATTATTGAGTTGCTCCTAGTAAGACTGTAAGAAATGTCCCTGAGGTTTATATAACCATATACAATAACAGGAATCCTACATAGGAGACCCTATCTATGCCCTCTTACTTCTTTTTCTTTATTTCTCTCTCTCTTTGTTTTTGTTTGATGGTTTTGTGGCTACACCTGGCAATGGTCAGGGGTTACTTCTGGCTCTGCACTCAGGAATTACTCCTGGTGGTGCTCAGGGAGGACTATATGAGGTGCTGGTGAGTTAGTTAGTGCCCTACCCACTATACTATCTCTCTGGTTTATCTTTTCCTTTCTCTTAAATAAAATCTCTCTGGGCCCGGAGAGATAGCACAGCAGCATTTGCCTTGCAAGCAGCCGATCCAGGACCAAAGGTGGTTGGTTCGAATCCCGGTGTCCCATATGGTCCCCCGAGCCTGCCAGGAGCTATTTCTGAGCAGACAGCCAGGAGTAACCCCTGAGCAATGCCGGGTGTGGCCCAAAAAACAAAAACAAAAAACAACAACAACAACAAAAAAATCTTTCTGATTTTGAACAACGATGACAAAACAGTCTAAATGGCAACCTTTGTCCTCTCCTCTTCTTTCCTCTCATTTTATTTGTTCTTAATAGTTGACAGATAACCCCATTGTTGTTTTTCACTTTTTTGACAACAGATTTTATGATTTTTTTTTTGGTTTTTTTTTTTTTTTTTTGGAGCACACCCGGCTGTGCTCAGGGGTTACTCCTGGCTCTATGCTCAGAAATGGCTCCTGGCAGGCACACGGGACCGGGATTCAAACTACCGTCTTTCTGCATGAAAGGCAACCACCGTCCTTCTGCATGAAAGGCAAACACCTTACCTCCATGCTATCTCTCCAGCCCCAGATTTTATGATTTTATGTTTTTGGGCAACTCAGTGGTGCTCAAGGGCAGGCTCTGGGGACTATATGGGATATCAGGGATTAAGCTTGACCAGTGTCAAGTACAAGGCAAATGCCCTAGTCATTGTACTACTGCTCTAGCCCCAACACATTCTTTTTAAGAAAGGAAAATAGAAATTTGGATGCAACCTGACTCAGATTTTCCTTCTGAAACAGGACTTCTGAAACATAGAAATGAAACTTGGAAACACAAAAGGTCAATTAGAACCTTATGTTACTGACATTTACTATGAATGCCAGTCCCAAATGCTCTAGGCATTTCCTGGTTTCCTGTTGTTCCAGGATCATGAGCAGTACCCATTTTAATGGATGATTTATTCTTTTGTTCTTTCTTTAGATTTATGAGATCTAAACTAGCAAGAAGTTTTTGTTAAATGAAAAGATTAACCCAGCAAATATTTTTAATTTTTCAGTAAACGCACAATTACTCTAAATAACACTTATTTTTAATTATCTGCTTTTTAATAATTAAGTGGGAATTTTTATCAGAGAAATGCATGTAAACAAGTTTTGTAAATAACCTCCCTCACTCATTTCTCATCGAAGAATCATGTCTCTGTTTCAAAAAGCATTTTAGAAATTTAGTTTTGGGCCCAGAGAGATAGCACAGCGGTGCTTGCCTTGCAAACAGCCGATCTGGAACCTAAGGTGGTTGGTTCGAATCCCAGTGTCCCATATGGTCCCCCGTGCCTGCCAGGAGCGATTTCTGAGCAGACAGCCAGGAGTAACCCCTGAAAGAAAAAAGAAATTTAGTTCTGCTCCTCCTCTTCTTGTCACTTGCCTTCCTGCCCCCTCTCTTCCTGCCTTCCCTCTCTTCCTCTTTCTCTTGCCCTTTCTAGATTCTCTTCAAGCTCTTTTCTTCTTCCTGTTTCTATTACTTCCTCCTTCACCTAATAGGCTTCTCCTCTTTCTGCCCCTCCTCAAAAAAAAAAAAAAAAAAAAACCAAAAAAACAAAAACAAAGAAATTTAGTTCTGATTTCTAAATAACTTGTTCTTATTATTTTGAAAGGTTTTTTTTTTGTTGTTGTTTGGTTTTTTTTGGTGTTTTGGTTTTTTGGGTCACACCCGGCAGCACTCAGGGGTTCCTTCTGGCTCTACGCTCAGAAATTGCTCCTGGCAGGCTTGGGGGACCATATGGGATGCTGGGATTCGAACCACCGTCCTTCTGCATGGAAGGCAAATGCCTTACTTCCATGCTATCTCTGGCCCCATCTTGTTTTTATTATTTTAAACTAATTTTATACATCCTTTTTTTGGGATTGTTGGGCCAGACCCGGTGACGCTCAGGGGTTACTCCTGACTATGCGTTAGAAATCCCTAGCTTGGGGGACCACATGGGATGCCAGGGATCGAATGCTGTCCTGGATCAGCCACATGCAAGGCAAATGCCCAACGGCTGCGCTATTGCTCTGGACTAAATTACTTTATATTGTTAAGGGAAAATTTATAAAAATAGATGTTATAATAGCTCAGATAGGTAATAGATGCCTGTTAAGCCTTTCTCCACCCCCACCTTGATCAGATATAGATGCCTGTTAAACCTTTCTCCACCCCACCTTCTTGATTCTCTTGATCTGGAATTTCAACTTGAGACATCAACGGCCTGCTGCCCTGGTAATCATTAGCCAATGCCTCTCCTAATAGGAACTTGATATATTTGGACAAAAGAATGGATTTACCTTGAGATGTCAAAGGCCTGCTGCCCTGGTAACCATCAGCCAATGCCCCTCCTAGGAGGAACTTGACATACTTGGGCAAAAGAATGGACTTCTGCTCACTCCTCCTAAGTTCTTGCCTTATTTGAAAAAGGACAGGCTCACTATCTGATTGGACATTGTGTTTAAACCTGGACTAGGGGGACCGGAGAGATAGCATGAAGGTAAGGCGTTTGCCTTTCATGCAGAAGGACGGTGGTTTGAATCCCAGCATCCCATATGGTCCCCCGTGCCTGCCAGGGGCGATTTCTGAGCATAGAGCCAGGAGTAACCCCTGAATGCTGCGGGGTGTGAAACAAAACCAAAAAACAAAACAAAAACAACAACAACAACAACAACAAAAACAAAAATCAAAAAACCTGGACTGGGGATTGGTGCATTCTACAAGCCCTACTCTCCATAGTGACCCTCCTCTTAAGGTTCCTTAAACCTATAAAAGACACCTTCCTGGATTACCCGGGGCTTCCAGTTTCAGTATTTATGGCAGATTCGGGCATTCCAGCTAGCTGGACAATAAACTTGATCTAGCTGATTGCATTCGCTGAAGATTCGTGATCTTTATTTGAGGCAGTGGGCTTTCTCGGACCCTTAACAATATGATTTGAACCAACCACCTTAGGTCCTGAATCGGCTGATTGCAAGGCAAACACCGCTGTGCTATCTCTCTGGGCCCTACAATATGATCTTTTTTATTTAAATAAAACAGTTCATTTACATTATGATCGTGTAGCCTTTATTCACCATTTTGCCATGTTGCTTTGATTACATTTATTATACACTATACAACTTTCCCCCAAGTGTTAATAATTAAATTGACAGTGCTCAGGGCTTATTCTTGCTTTGTCCTTAGGGATCATTCCTAATGTTGTGCCTACGGACCCTCTGCAGTGCTGGAATTTAAAATGTTGGCAGAACAAAATGCCTTAACTCCTGTACTATCTCGCTGACCTTTTTAAAAAAATCTATCCAACCTTTATTTATTTGTACATTTTTGGGGGAGTGCTTTTGAGCTACATATGGCAATGTTCAGTGGTTACTCCTGGCTCTGCTCAGGAATCACTCTTGGAGGTACTGGGGGACCAAATGGTGTGAAATCACCCCACACATTATATTTCAACCCTGGGTGAGTGGGATTGAAGCACATAAAATAATACAGACCAGGTTGTGGGCAAAGCACAGGTAGTCTGGCAATCTTCTACCTTGTATAGAGAGAGCTGCCAACCAGGTGGGAGAGTAAGGACAGAGTCAGTACTGATAGCTCAGGTTTTCCTAAGTCAGTCCTTCCCAGGCTTGCCAGTAAGACAATTTCTATTTTGAGAAAAAGCAAAGCTATAAACAAACAAATACAAAGAAACCAAGGATTATCTTTATTTTGGATAAAATAAGATATAATCTAACGATATGGGATGCCAGGGGTTGAATCATGTCAGGGGCATTAAAAGTAGTCTTACCCACTGTACTATCTCTTAGATCTCTCATTTGAATTTCTTGATTATAGGGTAAGGCATTATATATAGTTATAGCTATATACCTTTAAGCTAAATATAGTGAAAGAGGAAAGCACAGGCTTGAAACAGCCATTCTTGTACTACTATGTCAGGACATAATGAAAATCACCTCAACTTCTCTGGATGCTTTAGATCAGTTTTTCTCAATCTTTTCCGACAAAGCCTCCCTTTGACCTTATTTTCTACCTGTGGCTTTCCTCCCCATCACTGATTGGGCCCCTGGTCTTGTATTATGGTCCCATAATTTACCGTATTTTCTGGCATATAAGGTAACTTTTTAACCCTCCCTTTGACCTTATTTTCTACCTGTGGCTTTCCTCCCCATCACTGATTGGGCCCCTGGTCTTGTATTATGGTCCCATCATTTACCGTATTTTCTGGCATATAAGATAACTTTTTAACCCTCCCTTTGACCTTATTTTCTACCTGTGGCTTTCCTCCCCAACACTGATTGGGCCCCTGGTCTTGTATTATGGTCCCATCATTTACCGTATTTTCTGGCATATAAGATACCTTTTTAACCCTCCCTTTGACCTTATTTTCTACCTGTGGCTTTCCTCCCCATCACTGATTGGGCTCCTGGTCTTGTATTATGGTCCCATCATTTACCGTAATTTCTGGCATATAAGATGACTTTTTAACCCATGAAAAACTTCTTAAAAGTCGGGGGTAAAAAAAAAAAAAGCCAGGGATCATCTTATACGCCAGTATACGGCATGCTGAAACTTACTCCAGCTTCAGGGACGAGTGATCTGTCCCCCTCTTAACACCATATCCCATCCAGCTGCCAGGCGTCATCACTCAGTCCTCTGCTTGTCCTGATTCGTCTTTCAGGGCACACAGAAGAAATGAGTTACTGAGAGCAGCATCTCATCCAGCTGCCAGTATGAGGCTTTCTGGTGCTCAGTACTCTGTTCAGCTTTTATGGGACACCAGAGGAGGTGCTCTGTCTCCTTCTAGCTCTCCTATTAATCACTGCACCTCAGCCAGCTGCTCTTGGAGGAGCCCCCTCTCTCTGCTCTCAATGTAGATCACAATTAAAAGATCACAGTCACTCACTACAAATGACAAATGTCAAATGATTGTTGGCACTCCAAAGTCTTTTTTTTTTTTTTTTTTTTTGGGACACACCTGGCGGTGCTCAGGGGTTACTCCTGGCTGTCTGCTCAGAAATAGCTCCTGGCAGGCACGGGGGACCATATGAGACACCGGGATTCAAACCAACCACCTTTGGTCCTGGATCGGCTGCTTGCAAGGCAAACGCCGCTGTACTATCTCTCCGGGCCCCAAAGTCTAGTTTTATTAAACATATACTGTAATACTGTTAAACTTTGAGCATTCTACTCTTTTTCTCTTACGTTTTTTAATTTCCATTTGGTGTGCATAAAAGAGAGGTAGTCCTATAAGGCCAATATAGCCCAAACCCTGTATTTTAACAGAAAAAGTAGGGGTTGTCTTATACGCCCATTCGTCTTAGATGCCAGAAAATACGGTATGTGATTTTTATCTGTACTACTTTGAATATCCTAGGGAACCCATAGGTTGAGCTTTAGAACTCAGACTCACTGCTGTAGAACATAGTCAAACAAATATTTGACAGATTGATAAAAGAATGAATACGTTTATTAATGACATGTAAGCTTAGGAGATAAGAGACCCAGAAAAGCTCAGAACTCATCTATGCGGCATAGATAGTAGTTTAAAAGAGAAAAGAAAGGTTTATGAGAACCAGTGAGATAGTATAGTGAACAGAGCATGTGCCCTGCATGTTGACCCATGTTTGATACCAAGCACCCCCCATGTCATTCACTGAGTCTACTAGATCCCTGAACACAGAGACAGGAGCATCCTGAGCACCTCTATATGTGACCCAAGAAACAAAAATAAATAAGAACAAAAGTAAAGCTCATAGATAGTGAGGTTTGTGGAGAGGCATGACTGAAGATTGAGAGTATAGTGGAAAATCATTAAGGAAGGTCATCAAAGAAGGCAGAGTCAAACAAAGGAAAGAGAACTAAGCTCCTCCTCCTTCTCTGAGAATGAAGAAGGATAGGTCTTCATGGTTCTCTAAAGTTGATACCTGGGCCAGAGAAGTTTGTAATGTAAAATGCCTTTTTGTTGTTGTTTTTCTTTTCACCCTTTTTTTTGTTTGTTTGTTTTTGGATCACACCTGGCAGCGCTCAGGGACTACTCCTGGCTCTACGTTCAGAAATCACTCCTGGCAGGCTCGGGGGACCATATGGGATGCTGGGATTCGAACCACCGACCTTCTGCATGCAAAGCAAACACCTTACCTCCATGCTATCTCTCCGGCCCCTCTTTCTCTCTCTCTCTCTCTCTCCTCTCTCCTCTCTCTCTCTCTCCTCTCTCTCTCTCTCTCTCTCTCTCTCTCTCTCTCTCTCTCTCTCTCTCTCTCCTCTCCTCTCTCTCTCTCTCTCTCTCTCTCTCTCTCTCTCTCTCGGTTTTTGGGCCACACCGGGCGATGCTCAAGGGTTACTCCTGGCTGTCTGCTCAGAAATAGCTCCTGGCAGGCACAGGAGACC
Source organism: Suncus etruscus (assembly GCF_024139225.1). Lineage (NCBI taxonomy): Eukaryota > Metazoa > Chordata > Mammalia > Eulipotyphla > Soricidae > Suncus > Suncus etruscus. The sequence goes on from NC_064863.1 coordinate 76,665,030, forward strand.
ATATGGGACACCGGGATTTGAACCAACCACCTTTGGTCCTGGATTGGCTTCTTGCAAGGCAAACACCGCTGTGCTATCTCTCCGGGCCCCCTCTTTGCATTCTTTTTTATTTATTTATTTATTTATTTATTTTTTTGGTTTTTGGGCCACACCCGGTGACGCTCAGGGGTTACTCCTGGCTATGCGCTCAGAAGTCGCTCCTGGCTTGGGGGACCATATGGGACGCCGGGGGATCGAACCGCGGTCCGTCTCCTAGGCTAGCGCAGGTAAGGCAGGCACCTTACCTCGAGCGCCACCGCCCGGCCCCCTCTTTGCACTCTTGAGATACACCTGGCAGTGCTCAGTTATTCATGGCTCTGCATTTAGGAATCCCTCCTGGGGGGCGCTCTAGGAATCATATGGGATGCAGGAGATCACACCTGGTGCAGCAGCATACAAGGCAAATAAATGTCCTACTCACTGTACTATCTCTCCAGCCCATACATGTAAATATCTTTTACATCTAACCTCCCATAAAGTTACTCTTTAGTCAAATGAATAATTTGGGATAGCCTATTCCTCGACCTTTCAAGTGAAATTATCTTTTGTTCATAACTTCGCAGCATCGCAGGAATATAGCATCTCATAGGATTTACCATATAAACCTTGAGTCCCAACTCTCACAGCAACCCCCCAGTTCATTCTTCCTGTTCTATCTCATCACCACCTGATGTGTGTCTGCATATATGTGGGGGTATGAGGGTGTCGAAGACAATGATAAAAGAAATAGGACACTTTGGCACAAGGTATGATGTCAGAGTGTGCTATGCCTGAAACTATCTTAAAAACTGTTTTGTCAATCATAGTGTTTCAGAAAATGTAATCAATAATATCTTAAATTCACGAATCAGACCAGAGTGATAGTACAGTGGGTAGGGCTTTTGCCAGGTGAGCATTTTGATCCCTGGTACCATATATGATCCCCCCTAGCCCACCAGGTGTGATCCCTAAGCACAGAGCCAGGAGAAAGGCCCTAAGCACAGCCAGGTGTGAAACCCCCAAAAAATAATATAAAATTCATGAATCAAAAGTGTGTGTGTTTATGAAATATAACTACAGAAGAAAACTCTTGAAAGTAAAAGTGATTAGGTGGTTACATATTGTAAAGTCTTTAATACTGTAACTTTCTAATATGTATTGTGTATTTGGTGGTTATTGCATACATGTTGATGGTTATTGTTTTTGTTTGGGGCCACACCTGGTGTTGCTCAGAGCTTGCTCCTAGCTCTGTGCTCAGGGATCACTCAGTTGGTACTGAAGGCAAACGTCCTACCTGCTCTACTATCATCCCAGCTCCTGATATTTGAAAAAAAATGAAATACCATTACTATAGATACTATAGACATTAATTGCTTTAGATTGTTGGAGAAAACTTACTCCAACATTTCTATGATGGCTTTTTTGGAGTTTTATGGGACGACATTGATTAGTACATAAGTTCTTAGCAGTATACTGCCTTGGGGACATTTGCATATGCCATCAGAAATATTATAAATCTTGGAGCCATCGCGGTAGCACAGCGGTAGGGCATTTGCCTTGAATGCAGTCAATCCAGGATGGACAATGGTTCGAATTCCGACATCCCATATAGACCCCAAGCCAGGAGAGATTTCTGAGCACACAGCCAGAAGAAACTCCTGAGAGCTGCTGGGTGTGAACCCCCCCCCCCAATTTATAAATCCCAGGGGAAGTTATTTTCTATCTAAAATCCCAGCCAAACTATATTTCCATTATTGGAAAAAATAGGGTCGTTTTCAAACATTCCAAGTTTTAAAATTTTTTGGAAAACTTCAAGTAGAGTTTCTCTACACAATGGAAAGTAAAACTAACAAAGACATAGATCTAGGAAACAGAACCCCAATTCAACTCTAGGGAGGTAAAGAAAATTTCAGGACCCAAGATTTGAGTCCAACACTTTATGGTATAAAAAAAATACAAAACAAATGGGGGTTCAGCTGACATAGATTGTTAAATAACAAAGATCCAACTGAGATCATTTCAAAGCTCTAGTAGGCTCTCTTAAACAATTACTAATTTTCCATCTAGTGCTGCAAAGACTTGCACAAAACAGCAGATTTTTACAGTCAGAAGAGAGGGTAGGACAAAAAAGACAGAGACCCTTCCCAATTGGGAAAACAAACAGATCTTTTTGCTTCTTCCTTCCTTCCTTCCTTCCTTCCTTCCTTCCTTCCTTCCTTCCTTCCTTCCTTCCTTCCTTCCTTCCTTCCTTCCTTCCTTCCTTCCTTCCTTCCTTCCTTCCTTCCTCCCTCCCTCCCTCCCTCCCTCCCTCCCTCCCTCCCTCCCTCCCTCCCTTCCTCCCTCCCTCCCTCCCTCCCTCCCTCCCTCCCTCCCTCCCTCCCTTCCTTCCTTCCTTCCTTGCTTCCTTCCTTCCTTCCTCCCTGTCTCCCTTCTTTCCTCCCTCCCTCCCTCCCTTCCTTCCTTCCTCCTTCCTTCCTTCCTTCCTTCCTTCCTTCCTTCCTTCCTTCCTTCCTTCCTTCCTTCCTTCCTTCCTTCCTTCCTTCCTTCCTTCCTTCGTCCCACCGTCCCTCCCTTCTTTCCTCCCTCCCTCCCTCCCTCCCTCCCTCCCTCCCTCCCTCCCTCCCTCCCTCCCTCCCTCCCTCCCTCCCTTCCTTCCTTCCTTCCTTCCTTCCTTCCTTCCTTCCTTCCTTCCTTCCTTCCTTCCTTCCTTCCTTCCTTCCTTCCTTCCTTCCTTCCTTCCTTCTGTCCCATATGGTCCTCCAAGCCAGGAGCGATTTCTGAGTGCATAGCCAGGAGTAACCCTTGAGCATCACTGGGTGTGGCTGAAAAACAAAAAACAAAACAAAACAAGACAAAATAAAAAAATCAAGAGGATCTGAAAGTAGAAGTAAGAAAGTTTCAAACTAAAATAATAGTGCTAAAAAACTTGGTAGATGAAATGAAAATTTCACTGAAAAAACCCATCCAACAGAGTAACAGTGGCTGAAGACAGAATCAGTGATCTGGAAGATAAGATGCATAACAACTCCATATAACTGAAGAGATTGGAAATAAACCCTAGAGCAATGACCAGACAATGGAAAAAATACCCAACGAAAGTGAACAGACAAAAATAGAAGTCTTCAATAAACTCAACAGAAAAAAAAAAAAACTTAAAAATCACTGAAGTCTCAGTGACACAGGAAGAAAACCTCCATAAAGCATCAACAATCAAGAACATCATTGCATAGAAACACCCAGAGCGAAGGAGTGCATGCAAACAAAATCCTACATGCTCAATGAATACCAGCCAAAAAAAATTCAGAGAAAAGCATCCCAAGACACATTCTACTCACAATGACAAACCCCATAGATAGAAATAGAATATTGAAAGCATAAAGATCAAAAAGGGAAATTACATTCAAAGGAGCATCCCGAAGATTTACCTCAGACTTATCACAAGAAATCCTCAAGATCTGAAGGCAAAATTAAATGAAATTAATGCACCATCAAGAGTACTACATTCAAGACTTACATTCAAGTTTGAAGGAAGAATACACAGCTTCACAGATAAATGACAGGTTAGAAACTACACAAACTCAAAACCAATCTTAAAGGATGAACTGAAATATCTACTTTCAAATAAGGCAGACTACAAGACCACCAAATTCTTACTAAAAGATGACATTAAGCACCATAGCAATCATCTTTATCAATGTCAATGAACTAAATGCACCAGTTAATAGTCACAGAGTAGCAAAATAGATCAATAAGCTGAATCCAACATTTTGCTGCCTACAAGAAACACATCTGAACAGTCAAAACAAAAACAGACTCAAACTTGTTGGAGGACAATCATTCAAGCAAACAATTCCCTTCAAAAGGCTGGAGTGGCCATACTAATTTCAGATGGCACAGATTTTAGACTTTAAAAGTTATAAGGGACAGAGATGGACATTTCTTAATAATAAAGGATTATATACAATAGAAATAAATTACACTTTTAAACATATACACACCTGGGGCCGGAGAGATAGCATGGAGGTAAAGCGTTTGCCTTTCATGCAGGAGGTCATCGGTTCGAATCCCGGCGTCCCATATGGTCCCCTGTGCCTGCCAGGAGCAATTTCTGAGCCTGGAGCCTGGAATAACCCCTGAGCACTGCCGGGTGCGACCCAAAAACCAAAAAAAAAAAAAAAAAAAAAAAAAAACAAAACCATATACACACCCAGTACAACTGCTGACAAACTTGAAGGAAGATATCAATAACAACACAATAATAGTGGGAGATTTCAACACTGCCTGGTCAACCAAGCTGAAACCTAACAAGAATATACTAGCACTGAAAGGAGTAATGAAAAAAATTGGCTTACTAGAAAAAATTATATAGGGCTCTCCAACCCCCAGAACTGGATACATATTCTTCTCCCATACACATAGATCATTCTCCAAAATAGTCCACATTCTAGCCCATAAAACATACCCACATGAAATAAAGATGATACAAATTGTACATACTACCTTCTCAGATAATAATGCACTGAAATTAGAAGTGAATAACAAGCAGACACAGAGGAAAGTTATTTTCTTTCTTTTTCTTTCTTTCTTTCTTTCTTTCTTTCTTTCTTTCTTTCTTTCTTTCTTTCTTTCTTTCTTTCTTTCTTTCTTTCTTTCTTTCTTTCTTTCTTTCTTTCTTTCTTTCTTTCTTTCTTTCTTTCTTTCTTTCTTTCTTTCTTTCTTTCTTTCTTTCTTTCTTTCTCTCTCCTTTCTTTCTTTCTTTCTTTCTTTCTTTCTTTCTTTCTTTCTTTCTTTCTTTCTTTCTTTCTTTCTTTCTTTCTTTCTTTCTTTCTTTCTTTCTTTCTTTCTTTCTTTCTTTCCTTTCTTTCTTTCTTTCTTTCTTTCTTTCTTTCTTTCTTTCTTTCTTTCTCTCTCCTTTCTTTCTTTCTTTCTTTCTTTCTTTCTTTCTTTCTTTCTTTCCTTTCTTTCTTTCTCTTTCTTTCTTTCTTTCTTTCTTTCTTTCTTTCTTTCTTTCTTTCTTTCTTTCTTTCTTTCTTCTCTTTCTTTCTTTCTTCTCTTTCTTTCTTTCTTTCTTCTTTCTTTCTTTCTTTCTTTCTTTCTTTCTTTCTTTCTTTCTTTCTTTCTTTCTTTCTTTCTTTCTTTCTTTCTTTCTTTCTTTCTTTCTTTCTTTCTTTCTTTCTTTCTTTCTTTCTTTCTTTCTTTCTTTCTTCCTTTCTTTCTTTCTTCCTTTCTTCCTTCCTTTCTTCCTTCCTTCCTTCCTTCCTTCCTTCCTTCCTTCCTTCCTTCCTTCCTTCCTTCCTTCCTTCCTTCCTTCCTTCCTTCCTTCCTTCCTTCCTTCCTTCCTTCCTTCCTTCCTTCCTTCCTTCCTTCCTTCCTTCCTTCCTTCCTTCCTTCCTTCCTTTTCTTTGTTTCCTTTGTTTCCTTTCTTTCTTGTTTTTGAACCACACCTATTGTTGCTCAGGACTTACTCCTGGATCTGCAGTCAAGAATGACTCCTGTTGGTGCTTGCTGGATTGTATGTATGGAATACCTAGGACTAAAAACCCTAGGTTTTCCCAGGGCAAGGCAAGTACTTCTTGTACTATGTCTCCAGGCCTGTCTTTCTTCTTCTATTTTTTTTTAATTTAGGCACCATGACTTACAATGTTGCTAATAATAGTTTCAAGTACGTAATGCTCTAACACCACATCCGCAAACTAGTGTCAGCATCACTCCACAACTGACCCTAAGCTCCATTCTATTCAGTACTCTACCTTCTTATCAATTGTTTTTTATGGGGGAGGAGGTTGGGGTTGACTGTTAGTAGGGCTTTTAACTAAAATACTGCACAGTAACAGTCAAATAGTGTTACCAGACAGTGTTCTCCCCTATCAACAGTGCTCAGGCCTTACTCCTGGCTCTGTTTTTATCATCCCTGGCATCAAACATGGATGGGCCACATACAAGGCAGAGTGTGATATCTTTCTGTCTCCTAACAATTTTGAATTCTCACAGTCCTTTGAAAAGAAAAAGAAAACATAATTAAAAATATTCTTTCATAATCATAATGCCATCTATTTTGACTTCTCATGTTAAATAAATGTCCTTAAATGGGGGAGTGAAAAAGGCACCTTTTTCTCTTTTCATCTCTCAGCTCCTTTGTCCAGTGTAAGATAACCGGAGTTAGATTCTCTTTTTGTGTTAGACTTCATGTTTGAAGCACAAACCTACAAAATATGAATAGCTGAAGTTATAGCACAGTGGGTAGGATGTTTGCCTTGCATGTGGCTGACTTAGGTTCAATCCCTGGCATCCTTTATGGCCCCCTAAGTCTGCCAGGAGTAACCCCTGAATGCATCTGAGTTTGGCCCCAAAACCTCAAAAAAACAAACAAACAAACACCTAAAAACCTCCAAAACATGGCTGGGACTGATGATCTATGGCAACATAATCTATATAAAGGAGACCATGGAAATACATGCTGTAACATATGCTGAGATTACAGACATTACAGACATAGTATTTTTCTACATTTCCATGTACATGCATATTAGCTTAAGTTAACCTCAAATTTTAAGTTGGTTCTTTTTAAGGATTAGAGTCAAAGGAGCACAGTAAAAATGGTGTTAGAGTGGCAATTGTTGTTTGCATAGGCACACCAAAATATGAGGGACATGGAAAGGAATAACCTTGGCCTAAATACAAAGAGACCCAACTCCTGAAGTTTCCTGGCACAAGACCAACTCTAGGCTCCAGGCAAGCTAGATCGTCCAATCCAAGACATTGCCTGTAGTTCCAACACACTTTAATTTTTCACACAGTATCTGTTGTTGGTATCATGTTTATGTATTAAAGATCCTGGAATCTGCATATCCTACATTGAAGTCAGGATGTGGAGCGTCCTCTCCTTCACCTCACAATCAACGGGCAATGCAGGGAGCCCTGTCCTGTAAGGAGGTCGTTGTTGTTGTTAAGTCTTCTCAGCGTTAAGGGAAGTCTCTTGGGAAACATTTTTATAGCATGTTTCACAAGAAGTTGTACCTCTAGTAAGATTTCTAGAGACAGTGCATCATCTAATGATTTCAATTTTGGTAGATGCTATAACATGGATCAATTTTGAAAGAAGTCAAAAATAGAAGGCCAGTAGGCGACTCTACATATTGGAGGTACCCAGAAAGTACAGGGATAGAAATAGATTGGGGTTTACTGGGGACCACAAAGAAGGTGGAAGTGCTGTTCCTACTCACTTGGGAATATGAGGCCTCCTGAAGACTCCTGGGACAGGACATGTCCCTGTGGCATGTGGATTATTTGAAGACAAGATTAACAGAGACCCCGGTCGATAACAAGAAACTTCTATCTCCCTCTCAAAGAATAAAAATGTGTAGACTTATTTAGAATTAGTAATTTTACCAGAAATAGTCTTTCTGTTGGAGAAATACATTGATGGGCCTGGCAAACATCTACTTAAGGAACATCTGGTCCTTGTCATGTGTTGCCCCATCCTTTTACGGGAACTCTGCTTTGCTCTCCTTGGATATACAAGCTCTTCCTACCCTAGTCTGCTGACTTTGAAGTCTGTATTCATGTAGATTCTCCCATGGATTTAATGTTCTTTTCCCATGTGAATGTGTCTGGTGTGAATCCGATGACATAATCTAGTTTTAGAAGGCTCCAGAAGGGCAATAGGAAATTTTCTCTCCATGTTTACAATGGGTATGCAAATCACTTTGGGGTGATGCCTAAGTATGGAGACATCCTGCATACTTAGGGATATTTGTACCATCGTGTAGATGTACTTTACACCATTGTATTGCATACTTAAAAATGACTACAATAGTAAACAATGTTATATATATACTTTGCCATACTAACAGTGGTGTGACCTTAGGCAGTCCTATATATTTTTTCTCTGCCTGAGCTTTCTTTTTCTGAAAATTAGACTGCTTTTCTAAAAAAAAAATTAAGTGTCATTTTATCTAACATAGATTTATCCCATGACACAAACAAGCTTTACTTACATAGCTACACCCATAGGTGATTTCTTAACAGTAAAGAACACATATATGAAATGGCATCCCTCTTGTTAAGAACCCAGGGACCCACACTATTCATATCAAATAACAATGTTAATAAGTAGTTTAGAATTATTAAGCGCTAACTCTATACCATGGACTTAAAAGCTTTACACATCAATCTATTTACTACTCACAAGAAATATATATATTTTTGGGTTTTGGGTCACACCCGGTGGCGCCCAGGGGTTACTCCTGGCTCTATGCTCAGAAATTGCTCCTGGCAGGCACAGGGGACCATTTGGGATGCCGGGATTCGAACCACTGTCCTTCTACATGAAAGGCAAATGCCTTACCTCCATGCTTTCTCTTTCGGCCCCTTCACAAGAAACATTTAAGTTAGGTATTATTGAAATCTTCCTCATTCAGATAAAGAAACTGATGAGCAGGAAGTTTAATAACTTGCTAAAAGTCGTCTCTACTCAGGAAGTCTAATTGCAAACCTCTAAATTTTCACTTAGCCTAACTATGTTAAAAATAAGCAATTGAACAGTTTTCAATCATGGGGACTTTTGTCCTTTGGGGGATATCTGCCACGCTTGGAGAATTAGTACTTATTTTTATTTCTTTGGGTTACACTGCCCAATAAAAGCAAGGAAAGTTCCGTATCTTTTGTACTATTTATCTTGCCCCATCCCTGGGAGAAGTTTTGGTTGTTATCAACTCACAACTGACATCTAATGGGGAAAAGCCAACAAAATGCATAGGAAGGAATGGATGGTAGGAAAGATTTATTCGACTCCAAAACTCTTGACAAGAGATAACCTGACCTGAACATAACCATTCTTTATTGGACAGGGCATAATTGGTTTCTGAAAGCTTTGAATTGGTTCTGAGTTTATCTGTAAAAAGATTGCTCAACCATAAAATTCTACTTACAGGTTTGTAGGATATTTTCATTGATCTATCTAGCATGTAGATAAAAATGTGGTTGGCTTACCTCATCTCTCATGCTGTTCTGAAATGCCAACTATTTGCTGTCAGGGTCAATGTCAGTGATATCAAGGTTGAGCTTGTTCAGAATGAGCAGGACAGAGATTTCATATCATGCACATTCTCTTGTGGTAGACATACTTCCAAAAGCCAGATTCAAAAATTATCAACAAATCTAGACTCTTTCACTTACTAGGGTATATGTATCATCCAATGTGGTGAGAATCACTTAGCTAACATTACTGAATTGACATCACATGCTTAGTTTGGCAAATTGCCTTTTATTTAATTATCTTGGATTATGGACACCTAATATGTTAGAATGTTCATTTATTCAAAATGGGGTTCCACTTTCTCAATAATTATAAAAATGTAGAACCTGTGGCCGGAGCAATAGCATAGTGGTAGGACATTGCCTTGCATGCAGCCAATCCAGGACAGAAGGTGATCTGAATCTCGGCATCCATATGGTCCCCTAAGCCAGGAGCAATTTCTGAGTGCAGAGCCAAGAGTAACCCCTGAGTATCACTGGGTGTGGCCTAAAAACAAAAAACACAAAAAAATGTAGAACCTGCCCATTGGAGATTTTCTAGGTTTTAGAGGTTTTGTAGGACATTGTGACACCATTTGCGCCATTTTCATAATATTCATGCCAAGTAGATATGTTTTACTCATACTGACCATATATTATGACTGTTGTTTCCTAGTGCCTTAAATGAAGGCAATTTCTTTACCTTTTATGAGGTCAGTTTAGGATGAGATGTTCTAGGGAAAGTTTTCCCATTAAACCTGATACAATTCACAACATTTGGATTCTTTTTTTTTTTTTTTTTTGGTTTTTGGGCCACACCCGGCGCTGCTCAGGGGTTACTCCTGGCTGTCTGCTCAGAAATAGCTCCTGGCAGGCACGGGGGACCATATGGGACACCGGGATTCCAACCAACCACCTTTGGTCCTGGATCGGCTGCTTGCAAGGCAAACGCCGCTGTGCTATCTCTCCGGGCCCAACATTTGGATTCTTATTAAACTGAAATAGTTTGACTTTGGTTGTTGGATGTTGGATTCCCCCCCCCCCTTTTTGTGTGTGTGTGTGTGGTTTTTGGGTCACACCTGTCAGTGCTCAGGGGTTATTCCTGGCTCCAGGCTCAGAAATTGCTCCTGGCAGGCACAGGGGATTCGAACCGATGATCTCCTGTATGAAAGGCAAACGCCTTACCTTTATGCTATCTCTCTGGCCCCGGATTTCCCCTCTTTTAAGCTGTTTCCTGATTTTCTACGTTAGAGTTGTATTTATTTTTACACAGGTCCTCGTAATCAGAAAGTGAGATAGAAGTGTACATGTAGGAAATTTGTAACTTGCATGGATAATAATAATATTATTTATTATCATGAAGAAATAAAGGAATCTTTTTGTTTGTTTTTGGGCCATAACTAGTAGAGGTCAGAGTTGATTCCTGGGTCTGTGCTGGCAGGGCTCGGGAACCACCTGTGGTACTGGGTATCTAAGCTGTGTGGGCCACATTCTAGGCTAGTGCCCTACCTGTTGTACTATTACTCTGACCCCAAGGGAATTTGGAAAAAATATATTTCATTTTTTGGGGGGAACTTGCATTTGGATCACCCTCTTTAGTGTTTGAAGACCTTCTTTTGTGGTGTTGGGTTAATTGCATGCAAGTGCTTTACACTCTGCACTATATCTTTCAAGCTGGTAGATGAATTTTAAATCACCATTTCTCTGGAGACATATAATAAGGAAGTCAGGGTTTTGTACACATTGGTTTTTATGGTGGTCTACAAAGGTGTTAATAGTACAGTTGTTTTGGGCACTCAGTGTTCCAACACCAATCCCACCACCAGAAAGACAGTCCTTCCATCACTGTCCTTGGTGTTGCAAGTCAGCCCCTGAAGAGGTTGACTGATGGAGGGATGGAGGATGAGGTCTTTCCCCTCCAGCTCGAAGCACGCATCTGCCACCCTGTCCAGCCGGCGGTTCTGAGGTGAAACGGCGGGTAAACAGCTCACAGACAGTCAGGCTTGTGGAAATATTAGCTTTATTTGGTGGACAAGACTGAAGTCCAAAGACTCAGCATAAGTTCCAGCCAAAAGCCTTCACCTTCCACAGACCCTTGTTTTTATCCCCCAGAATCAGGTACCACCCAATGGTGGGATCAGATACCACCCAATGGTGGAAGCAGAATCAGGTACTACCCTAGGGTGGGGGCAGAATGCCAGGTCACATCCTAGGGTAGGGCACAATCACCGATCAGGGTAGGGTCAGTAACATAATAATCCCCTAAAATATTTACATACACAACATTTGGTATCACACCCACTCCCCAAGCCTGATTCTTGGCAGGCACAAAACCATTATAATGTTTGTTACAATAAAGTGGCTAATGGAATTATTAAAAAATACTTCAGTAAAAGAAGTATTTTTGAAAATCATTATATCTCACAATGGGGGTCAGTAAGTCATTATCTTAGGGTTTATTAAGTGTGTTGCTAGTTAAGCCTTATTGTTTATTGAGCATAGTGGACTTCTACGCTACTTTCCCATCTAATTTGGTATGTTTCTACTATGCTGTCAGATTGTGGAATTTGGAGGTATCCTGTAGCTGAGTGGGGGTACATGGCAGAATGATCCATAAACTCTAGGATCTTAAGAACCTGGTCAATGAGTTTAAATGGCAACTGCTGTGGGATATGGGTGTGATTGTTGGTGCTGCCCACCCCCAGTCCAAGAAGACTCCAGAGTTTTCCATCTAAAAACTGTTGGTGCAAATTATTTCAATCCCCTTCTCTAGCCACAGTAATGTGTCAAATAGATGTTTAGATATAGAATTCCTTTCAAGAAACAGTATTATTTTTCTTTCCTGGAGGGGTTCATTAGATCCTTGTCATAAGTTCTGTATCCTGCCAAACTGATAAAGCAGTATTAGGTTTAAAGCTAAGACAAACTTTAAAGTTCATATAAACTCTTGAACCCTAAAACCTCTGACAGATTGTAAGTTTATATCTTAAGAGCGTATCAGCATATTTTGAGCCTCTGAAATTCTTCTAGGTTTATACATAACAATCTGACGTCCTTCACATAGTAACAAAGTAATCTTTAGAGTCTGCTTCTTTTTCATTTCTTGTTTATGGGACCACATTTGTCAGTGCTTAGAACTTACCCTGGCTCTGATTCAGAGGTTATTCCTTGTAGGCTTAGAGTGATGGGGCTTGAATCTGGGTGGACCATATGGCAAGGCAAATACCCTACCCTTTGTGCTATCTCTTCTGGGCCTAGAGTCTAATTTTTAATTTTTCTTATCCTATTATCTTATCTTTATAGATCATTCAAATACAGATAAATGTCAAGGAAAAATAGACACTAGGGCAGAGAACTTTAAACCCATATGACTATCACTTCCTTTTTATTTTATTTTATTTATTTATTTTTTGGCTTTTGGGCCATATCTGGTAGTGCTCTGGTTACTCCTGGCTCTACAATAAGAAATCACTCCTGGCAGGCTTGGGGGACTATATGGGATGCCGGGGATCAAACCAGGGTCTGTCCCAGGTTGGCTGCATGCAAAACAAATGCCCTTCCCCTGTGCTATCACTCTAGCCCCTCATCTCCCTATTAGAAGAAAAATTACTCAGCTCCCTCCAATCCTTCTTTAAACAAATGTTAAATCCTTCTTTGGGGAATACAGAACTTGATGGAGTTTTTTTAAGACACGCCTTATAGAAAGAATTTAGTTTATGGTGTGGAGAGGGGAGAGGAGGGAGAGAGATTCCAAAAAAAGAATAGCATAAGGAAAAAGATGTAAGGGGAAAAGGAAGCTGATCAGATGGCTATTCAGAGGAAAGGCAAATAATTTCCAGAGGCTCAAATAACATGCACAGGTCTTGGGAGGTGAAAATGACTGATGGGTGATGAATATCAAAGGCTGGTGTAGCTAAGTGGATTGAAGGGGGAAGCAGAGTGAAGCTGAATTTATAAGTCAACAATGCTTGGCTATACTTATACAGTTGCCCAATCTTCCACTCTTGTAGGTATCGCACAACGATGCTTTGTAGGTACATCTATAATTTATACTCATTTATATACTCAATAGTCATTCAGTAAAAAGGAGTTAGGTCTGATAATGTGCCTGGGATTGTCTGACCAACTGAAAATCTTTGAAGGTAAAACTGGGCTTTCTCTGTGCTTTAAGTGGAATGTATCTCCTCCCTTGGTCCATAGGCTAAAACCAAACCCCAGTATGGTGATCTTTGAAGGTGGGGTCTTTTAGAAAGTGACTAGTTTGGGTAGGTGGGTACCTTGTGAGTGGGATTCACACCTTGTACAGGGGCTTCTGTGCCCTTCCACTCCGCAAGGGCACACCAACATCAGGCTGGCAGGCTGGGGACTTTAAAATGCACTGGGACTGCCATCAGCCCTCAGGACTAAAAGGGATGATAACCTGTTATATACAAGTCACCAGATGTTAATATTCTGTTCACTGCAGCCCCAGCCAAGACAGGCTGATCAAGAAGCACTTCTGTCTCTGGACCATGCCATTATCTTCTGCCCTGCATTTCCAGTTGGTACTGACAGCTTCCTAGGACATGGAAAGAATATTTTCTCCCTTTCTTCGAATCTCTTTCCCTATCTTCTTCCTCTCTCATCTGAGTCTAGATGCAAACAAAATCTTCCACTGGCTGTGCAAGTCTGGTGAATCCTGACTAACATAAGCAGTAAATTAATGGATAACAAGATAGGTTATGTGATTGTGTAGGTCACAGCAAGGGTGTTTATGTTTTAGATGAGATTCTTTATGTTAAATTATGAAAAATACAGGTTCTTATATATATATATATATATATATATATATATATATATATATTTGTGTGTATGTGTGGGGAGAAAAATGTGCCCCAGGCAGTGTTGGAGTAGGGGGAGTAGTGAAGTGAGGAGTGGGATAATACTGGGGATCAAGCCCAGGCCCTTATGTTCTACAATTTAGCCATTGCCCAGTCTCCACTGGATGTTGTATTTTAGAGAAACATTCTGGCTGTTCTATTGGGAGTTGCATAAAAGTAAAGGAGTTGGTGAGGTTGGGTGGAAAAAAAAGTAGAGGGTATTAAAAGCACATTGTTTCACTTTACAAGAACCCTACAGAGACATCCAGTTTAGACATCTGGATCAACCTCCAAGTAACTATATGAATTTTAGAATATGTATCAAGTCTCTTTGGACTTTAGCTGACTCTCCATAAGTGGGGAGAGATATCCATAAGTGGGGAGACCATATAGAACTATCCAAGGAAGTAAATGTATCGTCTACCCTGGGTCAGGAGGCCCTCAGTCATTGTTTTTCTCCACAGTAAAATCCTGGCCGTACCTGTTACCTGTTAATTCACTGGCCACAATGGTGCTGAAGATGTAGTAAGGGCCAAGCCAATTCTGATTTCTGGTTCCCCTTTCCTTCCAATTCCCACCTCCACTAAAGAGCAGATTTCTGACTATTGGAAACAGTGGCAGGCATCCGTACTTCTGTTTTGTGTTTGTTTGGGGGCCACACTGAGTAGTGCTTGGTGCTTACTTAGGCTCTGTGCTCAGGATCACTCCTGGAGGGTGGAAAATTTGCAGGAGCAAAGCAAGCTCCTACCCACTGTACTATTAGTCTGACCTGGATAGTACTTCTGATAGCAAGCATTGGATATTCTCAGTAAGAATAGGAGAGGCATGAACTCTCCCACAGTTGGGAAGTAGATAATTCCAGAAACAGAGGGATATTTCAGGGTCAGTTTATGGAGGACAGGTCCCCACATTATCAGGATTTCCAATCCCCACAAGAGACAATCATCTGGACTGAAACTGGAATAACACTGAGAGAAAAGAGCATAGCTCTTCTCTGGGAAGATACCCATATTTGATAGGGGTCTATAATTAAAAGATGAGATGGTAGAGGGTATAGCACAGGTCTTGCAGGTGGCTGATCTGAGGTCACTTATCATATGGTCCCCTGATATCACTGGGCACAACTCTGGAGACTTACAAGTATGAGGTGGACTGGAGGATGCCAGCACTTCATGGCCCAAGGAGAACCACATACTCTTCACTTAGTTTGTACCTGGCACCATCTTGGAAAAGAGTTTTCTTTATAGAAACCCAACAGGTTTACTTATTCTCCATTTATAGGTCTGATATTCCAGAAACATCTCACTGAGCCTTACTCACAATCAAAGTATTCTCAGACACTAATGTATACATGCATACATACACATTTGCAGTTAGGGATGGGGCTCAATGGGGCACATGACTTGCCTAAATGAGGTCCTAAGTCAGATCCCCAGCACCTAGGTTTAAGCCTTGCTGGTTGCCAGCCCCCACCCTCTCCTGCCAACACAATGAAAACATCATTAAAAAAAAACATATTTTTGACTGCTTAAAATATTTCCCCCAATTTGAATGTCAAGTCATGGTCTGCTCAAGACAAACAGGTGGAAACATACAGAGCTTAGCTTTCTTCCATTTATTATTGTTATCAATTATGGGGGTGGTCTTTCAAGCCTTTGCTTCAAATCCCAGCAATTCTATCATACTTGCACCATATATCCATCTCCAGTTTCCTTGTGCTGGACTGTGATGTATCCCCAAAAAGTAGAGGGGAAAGCCAGAGGTGGGATATTTGAGTGCTGTTTTTAAATATCACATGTATTTCATTGTGAAATGTCAGCAGTCCTTTATTACATTTAGGCAGCATAAAGCTTACATTCTATATGGACTATAAAAGGAAAGGCATATTATAAAAATGTTTAAGTGTAATTAAAAAAATTAGAAACTGACGGGCCAGGCGGTGGCACTAGAGGTAAGGTGCCTGCCTTGCCTACGCTAGCCTTGGATGGACAGCGGTTTGACCCCCCGGTTTCTCATATGGTCCCCCAAGCCAGGAGCGACTTCTGAGCGCATAGCCAGGAGTAACCCCTGAGCATCACCGGGTGTGGCCCAAAAACAAAACAAACAAACAAACAAACAAAATTAGAAACTGGCCTAGTAAAAAAATTAGAAACTGGCCTAGTACAAAATTTAAAAAGCTTAAAAATTATTAAAAACCATTATTGTCCATTTTATCCTCCATTTCCATAAGGTCAATCCCCAAAGAATTGCTCTTCTAGTTTTCAATTAAAGAACAAATAATATATATAAGAACTGCCTGAGTCCCAAAAGATGATACTGGAGAAAAAGAAGGATAATTAAGAAAAGCAAATGTGAAAAACCAAACATAAAATTTCTTATTAATTTAAATCAATTTAAATTTGGTAGATTAGTTTAAAAAAAAAAGAAGTAAAGTCAAGCACTTATTATTCTTTTGGTTTATATCCAATCACTGCATCAAACCTAACATCGAGCTTTCTTTTCATAATTGCCAGGAAATGCTCAGGAAGAAGCCTAGAAGAAAAAGACATAAAAGCAATTAAGACAATTAAAAATTAATATTAAATTAGTATTACTATTAATAACATGCA
Organism: Suncus etruscus; assembly: GCF_024139225.1. Lineage (NCBI taxonomy): Eukaryota > Metazoa > Chordata > Mammalia > Eulipotyphla > Soricidae > Suncus > Suncus etruscus. The sequence continues at coordinate 76,681,531 of NC_064863.1, forward strand.
CATGTGGGCTCATGAAGGACACCAGGCTTTGAACTCATGATCATGTTCACAAGGCTAAAAGGCAGATGTTTTCAATTGTGTGCTATTCATCCGGGCAATAAAATAGCTTTAAAGAAAAACAACAACAACAACAACATTGATATCTGGGGCTAGATTGATAGTACAGCATGTAGATTGTAGAGCATTTACCTTGCATGCGGCTTATCTGAGTTCAATCCCTGGCATCCATATGGTCACCTGAACACTGACAGGAGTAATTCCTGAGTGCAGAACCAGGATTAACCCATATGGTTTGCTGGGTGTGACTCCCAAACTAAACCAAATCAAACCAAACCAAACCAAACCAAACCAAATCAAACTAAAACCCAAAAGATTGATATATACCATGCATTAAGACTACACTCATTTGTTTTAGTAAAGCAAAAATAGTTACTTAAAGAAAGTTAAAAAATAGGGGTCGGTGAGGTGGTGCTAGAGGTAAGGTGTCTGCCTTGCAAGCGCTAGCCAAGGAAGGACTGCGGTTCAATTTCTTGGCATCCCATATGCCCCCCCCCAAGCCAAGGGCAATTTCTGAGCACTTAGCCAGGAGTAACTAACCCCTGAGCATCAAACGGGTGTGGCCCCAAAAACAAAAACAAAAACAAAAAAACAAAAAACAAAGAAGAAAGTTAAAAAAGTTAGAAGTAAAGAAGAGAGAGAGAGAGAGAGAGAGAGAGAGAGAGAGAGAGAGAGAGAGAGAGAGAGAGAGAGAGAGAGAGAGAGATGTGTTCAAGATGGGAGATGAGCTTGGAACATGAAGTACATTCATATGTTGGAGTGATAATACAGCAGGTAAATAGGGCATTTTCTTTAACTGCAGCCAACACAAATTCTATTCCTAGCATCCCATATGATCCTCCAAGCACTGCCAGGAATAATTCCTGAGTACAGAGCCAGGAGTAATCTCTGAGCATTACTCGGTGTGACCCCAAAACAACAGCAACATGAAGTCCTTATATATTCTTCTTAAACAAGATTAAGAACTTTAACTTATAGTCATTTCTAAATATTTTCTTTTCTTTTCTCTTTTTTTTAAATTATGCAGTCGAGTTTCCCACATTTGGGAAAATCGCAGGGGTCAGCACACCCGGAGTGCAATGGGTGAGCCTTGCCCTGGGAAAACCACCTTTGTGATCATGGTATCTCCCCTGCAAGGTAAGTATTCTAAATATTTTCTCAGTAAATCCAAGAGGAAGGAGGTTTATAGAGATATACCCTAGAAATCCAAAAGCATAAAACAAAAATCCCTTTGCATTCCTATGTTCATTGCAGTGCTATTTACAATAGCCAGAATCTGGAAACAACCTAGGTGCTCAACAACAGATGAGTGGCTAAAGAAACTGTGGTATGGGGCCGGGCGGTGGCGCTGGAGGTAAGGTGCCTGCCTTGCCTGCGCTAGCCTAGGACGGACCGCGGTTCGATCCCCCGGCATCCCATATGGTCCCCCAAGCCAGGAGCGACTTCTGAGTGCATAGCCAGGAGTAACCCCTGAGCGTCAAATGGGTGTGGCCCAAAAAACCAAAAAAAAAAAAAGAAAAAAAAAAAGAAACTGTGGTATGTGCTTTTTCAGCAGCACATACACTAAAATTGGAATGATACAGAGAAGATTTGCATGGCCCCTACGCCAAGATGACATGTAAATTCATAAAGTGTTCCATATTTTTTAGAAACAAAAAAAAGAAACTGTGGTACATATACACAATGGAATACTATGCAGCTATGAGGAAAAATGAAGTAATAAAATTTGCCTATCCATGGATGCACATGCAGACTATCATGCTGAGTGTAATGAGTCAGAGGAAGAAGGATAGACATAGAATAATCTTACTCATCTGTGGGATATAATAAAAATAAGACAGTATGGTAATAATATCCAGAGACAATAGAGATGAGGACCAGAAGGAACAGACCATGATATGAAGCTTACCACAAAGAGCAGTGAGTGCAGTTGGAGGACTAACTGCATTGATAACTACCATGACAATGATGGTGGATAGTGAGAGAGAGCAGTAAAATGCCTGTTCCAAAGACAGGCGGAGGGGCCAGAGAGATAGCACAGTGGTAAGCGTTTGCCTTGCATGCAGAAGGTTCAAATCCCGGTGTCCCATATGGTCCCCCGAGCCTGCAGGTGGCAATTTCTGAGCATAGAGCCAGGAGTAGTCCCTGAGCGCTGCTGGGTGTGATCCAAAAACAAAAACAAAAACAAAACAAAACAAAGACAGGTGGAGGATGGGAATGGGGGACACTGATGGCGGGAAGGTTACACCAGTAAAGGGTAGAATACATTCGATGGGGGCCGGGCGGTGGCGCTGGAGGTAAGGTACCTGCGCTAGCCTAGGACGGACCGCGGTTCGATCCCCCGGCGTCCCATATGGTCCCCCAAGAAGCCAGGAGCAACTTCTGAGCGCATAGCCAGGAGTAACCCCTGAGCGTCACAGGATGTGGCCCAAAACCCAAAAACCAAAAAAAAAAAAAAAAAAAGAATACATTCGATGACTGAAACCCAATTATGAACATTTCTGTAACCACAGTGCTTAAATAAATTATTGAAGGAAAAAAGAGAAAGAAAATTAACTGTCTCTAGAGGAGGAGTGATCTGAAATAGTTACCTTTTTATTGTTGTTGTTTTGTTTCTGGGCCATACCCGGCGATGTTCAAGATGGCTCTGCACTAAGGAATTACTCCTGATGGTGTTTGAGGGATGCTGGGGATAGAACCCAGGCTGGCCACATGCAAGGCAAGAGACCTACCTGAAGTACTATTTCTCTGACCTTGAAATATTTGTCTTTTTGAAAGAAAATGCTTTTTTTTTCAATATTTTCTATCCAACATTTCCCCAAAGCTCTAAGGAGAAGAAGTGTATAGAACTAAACAGTTGAGATCCTAAGGACTTAAATAAGGAAGGGAAGAGAGAGAAAGAAAAAAAAAAAGGAAGGAAGCAAGGAAGGAATGAAGAAGAGAAGGGAGAAAGAGAAAAAAGAAGAAAGAAGAAATACGACTCTAAAATGGTTGTGAAAACATCTTAACTTCATACCATACAATCCAAACTTTCACTCAAATTTCTACTAAGGGACTGGGGAAACACAATTATGAAAAAAAATGCAGATCACATATCTGGTGTTGAACACAATGTTCATGGAACATAAATTTCTCCCATGCAAACAAAAAAAGATGTGCTTTTATTTATTTTATTTTATTTATTTATTTTTGTTTTTTGTTTTTGGGCCACACCCGGCGGTGCTCAGGGGTTACTCCTGGCTGTCTGCTCAGAAATAGCTCTGGCAGGCACGGGGGACCATATGGGACACTGGGATTCGAACTAACCACCTTTGGTCCTGGATTGGCTGCTTGCAAGGCAAACACCACTGTGCTATCTCTCCGGGCCCAAAAGATGTGCTTTTAAAAGCTATTATTCTTCTTTATCTAATTTCATTAATTGTACTTTAAACAAATGTCTGGTTTTATATATGAGTAAAATCCATAAAACAGATAAACCTCCAGTATGCTGCCAAATCCATCACTTACCTTTCAAATTTTGTTAAAATATCTAATGAAGATGGAACAAAGATCATTTTCTTGTCTGTCAGTATCCCATCCATGAGCTTGCTGACTACTTCCTCAGGTTCTAAGACGGGGCCTAAACTAAAATCAGAAGAAATCTTCAAAAACAGAATGTTTCACGTAGGCTTTAGCATTAGATTTTTTGTCATACTACTAGAGGAACCATGACAAAATGGGCAAGTAGCAATCAGCACATTCCAGGTGTTCAGAAACCTTAAAAATTCCTCCTCCTCCTCCTCCTCCTCCTCCTCCTCATCATCATCATCATCATCATCATCATCACAACCACCATTTACTTAGTGCTTAACATGGACTTCATTATATTTGGCTTTTGGGTCACACCCAGCAGCACTCAGGGATTACTCCTGACTTTGTGCTCAGAAATTGCTCCTGGCAGGCTCGGGGGACCATATGGGATGCCAGGAATTGAAACTGGTTCATCTGGGTTGACTGTGTGCAAGGCAAACGCCCTACCCCTGTGCTATCTCTCTGGCCCCAACCTGGATTTCATTTTATACTAAGCTTTCCACACAGATTATCACAATGAAAATTGACAAATTCCCAGTGAAATAGAATAATTTTTATCTTGGGGCCGGTGAGGTGGCGGTAGAGGTAAGGTGTCTGCCTTGCAAGCGCCAGCCAAGGAAGGACCGCAGTTCGATCCCCCGGCGTCCCATATGGTCCCCCCAAGCCAGGGGCGATTTCTGAGTGCTTAGCCAGGAGTCACCCCTGAGCATTAAATGGGTATGGCCCCAAAAACCAAAAAAAAAAAAAAGAATAATTTTTATCTTGCAAATCGAAAGTATACAAGTAACCTGGAATCAAAAAATAATTTAGATGGTAGCCAAAAAAAATATTCATTTAGAAATCTTTAGAAGTCTTGGAAAAGAAATCAGTGTCATTATAGAAGTTCGATTATAGACTAAAACCAGTGAAAATTTTTCTAAAATGTCAGAGAAATTAAAATATAAAATATAGTAAACCTGTCAATAGTTCATTGATCTCTAACTGATGCTTACATTAATTAGTGATGTGTGTCTGCATCTATGTGTGCATACCAATCTGAAGTTTACTCCTGAGCCTTGCAGATAAGTGACACAATACAAAGGAAGTTGACATGATTCTGTTGAACAAATACAGTATATTAGGGAACTGGAAGGAAGATTACTCTATGAAAAATTGAGCACGAGAAAAGGCTGCCTGAGGGAGACTGGGTCTTAAAGTACACTGAGAGCATCTTTTTCCTCAGTGTAACTCAGCCATTTACTGGTCTTGCATTCACTCTGGACACTGAAGCAAGAGATGGAATAACAACGTCCATGGTCTAGAGCTTAATGAAGGCACAAAAATCCAAGGCCATTGAAGCTTGCAGGAGAGTAACTGGCCTATTGTCTAGGGAGGTGATGGCCTTCTGGGAAGATGGATGCAGAAACTAAAGACATTTGTCATGAAAGGGTTCAGAGAAAAAAGAACTTGGATGCAGGTTGTCCCTGACTTCACTATTTCCATACTCCCCAAATGTTCCCAACACCTGGTCATCAGCACAGCACAGATCACATCCTCATGTGACCTTTCGACTTACCAATCAAAGCACTGGGTGAATTTTTCCTTAGTTCAAAAACCTGGTTTACAGAGAATATTTAGTCTTTCACTAAAGGCTTGGGCCTCCAACAGATGAATTTTATGGAAATTTAATGGATGTTTAAGATCAAGATTTTTAAAAGACACAAAAAGCGCAGTTTCTAGAAAAAAAAATACTTTTGGGGGGGAGCTAAGGCAAAATGTTAGTATACAAGAATATTTCCCCTGACGTTTTAAAGGTAAGTAAAATTGCAAATCCTGTTAAATGAGTGTTCATGATGGATTTGGTAGAAATAATTAAAAAATGATGGGGCTGGAGTGATAACACAGCAGGTAGGGTGTTTGCTATACAATAGTCAACATACCTTTGATTCTTGTCACCCTATATACTACCCAATCCTGCCAGGAATGATCCCTATATAGAGAGCCAGGAGCAAGTCCTGAGTACCACTGGATGTGGATTCCCAAAACAAAACAAAACAAAACAAAACAAAAGATAAGAATGTTCATCTGTGTAGAGAACTTGTATACAGGAATGTTTATTCACATGGCTACATATTCTCTGTGTCCCTCCACCAGTTTTTCTCAAGCTACAGAAACAAGTGGGAAATGAACTAATGAGCCCGAAGAATTTCAAATCAATTCTGGAGGAAAAACCATAGGAAGACAGGGTACAGTTGGTCCATTTCTGCACCAACTTACCTAGAAGAAGGGTTTTTGATGAACCCAGTGTTGATGAAGTTAGGGCAGAGACATGAAGTTTTGACTCCAGGCCTTTTTAGGGCTTCCAATTCTTCAGTCAGAGATTTATGGAATCCGACAGCAGCAAATTTGCTGGAACTGGAAGTAAGCACAAGTCTTAGTGTTTCTTAGGGATGCCTCTGAAGCTACTGAATACAGATGCATTTTCCTGGGTTAATGTTGGAGGCCCTTTAACTAGAGAGCAAAATGGAGTCCCTGATGCCTGAGAAGACAAAAAGTCTGTGTACGTGACAGGTTACTGGTGGTGCTTCTCCCATGAACCTAAAAAGAAAAAGCTGACCATAAAAAAAAGCTTTTACCAGAGGTAATTGGATAAAGAACAAACATGCTATGTAAAGGCTACAAGTTGAGATTAGATCTGTAGCATTGTTAACAGAACAGAGCATCCCAGGACCACTTATAGTTAATGTATAACAGGTTCACTTATAGTAGAGGTATAGTAAAAGTAGGGACACTGCTAGTAAATGTATAACTCACTAATAATCCCCCTGAAAATATGTGATGTATGGGAATGTTATGATGGAAAAGTACTGAACCACCCCTTCCCCTCTTTTGTCTGAAAACGTTCTCATGCTTGCTATAAAAACTAGCCCCCTTTTCAATAAACTGGGACTCTTGATCGGATTTCGTCTTGAGTTCATCAATTTTCCCAGCCCTCTTATTTTCCAGGTCGGAATTCTCTTCGTGACTCACGAATAACTTCATGACCCTCATCCACCCTGCGGGCCGGGGTCCCCGGGGGTTGCAGGTTAAGATTGAGGGGGTGGGGGACGTTGGTGCTGTTGGGTGGCACATGGAACTCAAAAACTTCAGAGTCCAGCTCAGTTCTCCTGAATCGGAAACCACATTCTAGAAGATTTTCAGAAAAATCTGTGCACAGACGCATTCACATTTAAATTCTCAATACAGAACGCACACTGTGCCCAGTCACCATATATGAGGATGAGAAGTGAAGAGCTTGGTAGGGGGGTTAGAGTGATAGTACAGCAGGCAAGGTCTTGCCTTGCATGCAGTTGTCCCAGGTTTGATCCCCAGCACCCCATGTGAGCCTGCAGCACCACCAAGAGTGATTCTGAGTACAGTCAGGAGTCATACTTGAGTATCACTGGATATGGCTCATAAACAAACAAAAGAATCCCAAATTGATAGGATGGTTTGTCTTTGTTCAATTCATGATTTGGCAAGAACATACTCATGGAAGTCATGGGAATTTTTGCTTGCTTCAAGAAGATCCCATAATTTTCAGGCCAGAAACCTGTGTACCTGGAAACTTTTTCTTAGGTGTCTCTGCACAGATTAGTCATGAAGCGGTGAAGTTGGACCTCTGGCATGGCATCATCTGTGGGGTGTGAATATGGCTCCTGAAGAGTGCCCCAGAATTTTCCAACAGCAGACAGATGTTCCCATGAAATTTTGTGGCTTGGCTTGTGTGTCTTGTGAGTGTATTGAGTCTGTGGACCAATGAGCTGACGTGGTGGCAGTTGTAGGATGTGGGTATCTCAAATAACTAATTTACAATCATGAAAGTTACTGATAAGGGAAGACATGGCAAAGAATTGAAGCTCAGTCAGTACTTGTGGTGAAATTACTGAACATATTGGAGAGGAGCCTCTTAACCTTTGCTCAGGAGACATGGGGCCCCTCTGCTGATTCTCAGCCAGCCACTTCTCAAATATAGACTCTCCAGAGAGATGGCTCAAAGGTAGAGCTCATGCCATTCAAGCCAACATCCAAAGTCTGATCCAGTCATAGCACAGCCACTAAGTACTGACTGATGTGACCTCTAAGTATTTCTAGTGGTAGCCCCCAGATTCCTTGAAGTGGGGGTGTGTAGTCCCCTGCCCCTACCCCCAACCTGAAGCCCTAACAGAGAGCCAGGCTATGTAAGCTCACAGGTCTATTTCTATAGACCCTGAGATCCCTAGATCTATAGAAATACCTCTAAATTCCTTAATATTGACAGCCAAGTAGGAGCACACCAAATTAGACAGTAGCATAGAAGCCAACTATGTTAAATAAACAAAA